>NC_069074.1:39347071-39653618 GCF_025698485.1 Gossypium arboreum | reverse complement strand
AAACAAGTTTTTACTCGAAAGATCCAATTGATGAGGGTTGGTACGTTGTACTCAAAACACCCTAGAGACTTGTTTGACATGGGGAATGGAAGTAGAGATGACATTGTTGAAAGATCAGAAACTTTGCCTTTTCCAGAACAAGACTTAGATGAAAATATCCCTAGTAGTAGTACACAATTTCAATGGGTTCGTCAGGATGTAGACGAAGATATTTACGATTTATGATGTAGTAAGGTTTTATGATTTTTTATTTATATGTAATGTTATAAATTTAACATTGGTCATGTTATATAATTTAACTATTTTATATTTACTATTGTTGTTATTTCTTACTAAAATTTTATCTATTTTATGTGTTGCAGGAAATATGCCTAGAAGAAGATTAAGAGATCTTAGTATTGTACAGAATACTACAAATTCGGAAGAAATCTTGAACAATGAGACAATTGTTGGATCTTCAAGCGTGCGGAGACACTTGACGAGTCTGTGGAATTTCAAAGTAATGTTAAGTTTATTTTACAAATTGTATTAAATTTTATTCTGATTTTTTAAAATTTCAATATAGTAATAATTTATTATTTTTCAGCTGAAAATGGTGGGATGCTTGAGAGGTCGAGGACGACGCTCCTAATGATTTATATAACTTAAATTACATCGGCGTGTCAAAGTAACTAGAAATAGCCATGGTCAACCTGTTCGACAAGAAGCTCGACTTTTAGCAGGCTATTTGGGCATTATAGCACGAAATGCCAATATGTTGCCCATCAACTACGAATCATGGCATAACATGGCTGATAGCAATAAAATCAAGCTCTCTCTAATATTAAGGTAACAAAACGTTAATGTAATTATAATACTTTGGTTTAAGTTTCATTTATATTTACTTCCTAAACTTGTGTTTTTTAGGATAGGTTTGCTTTAGAGGTCTCTGATGCCTATATGAAGAAGGCATTGGGTAAAAAATGGAGAGACAATAAAAGCATTTTGAAAAAAGAATATTTTAAAAAACCATAAGCCTCGAAGAAAAATTGCAAAATGTCCCACCGGGAATGCTGAGGTACCAATGGGAAGATGCGGTTCGATTTTGGAATTCAAAGAAAGGAGAGGTATTATGTACTTGCAAACTCTTATAAATTTTTCGGTTTATAGTATTTACTATATACGTAATAATAATTTCATTATGTAGGACCGTGAGTGAGTTGGAACAAGCAGCAGGCAAAAACAAAAATTTATGCACACAGCAGGGTCGAAAAGTTTTGCTTGTGTAGCTCAGGCCGCGGTACTATGGATTTATTAAATCTATCAAGTATTAATAACTTTTTACTATTAAATAATATTTTTCCTACTATATTGTAGGAAGCCTCGTCTAGTCAAAAAGTTGGACGCCTTCAACTTTTTGACATTACGCATGTGAAAAAGATGGAACTCCGATGTCATCGAGGTTGCGAAATTATGGTATATTTACTTAATAAAATTGATTCATTATAAATATTTATAATATTTAATTATAATGTTTTAATTTGTCGTTTTATTATTTTAATTTAAATAATGTTATGTTGTATTCCTTTTTATTGTATATTTCGTTTCTAACTCTTTGGTGATTTATTAGGAGAAACTAAAAGATAAGAAGGCGAGTATGAAGCGCATCGCTTGATCGATAGTTCTGTTAATTTTGAGGATATTGATAACAGAATTATTTATGAAGTTTTGTGTCCTGAAAGGTATGGTCGAGTTAGATTTCAAGGATCCGGTGTTAACCCGACCCAATATTTTGGATCCACCTCGCACCAATACATGCCTTCCGGGAGTCAAAGTCAAGCTGAAGTTCAGAGGTTAAAAGATCAGATAGTTCAGATACAAGCTAGCATAAATGAGAAAATTTCTCAACTTAGAGCGGAGGCAGCAACAAGGGAGGCGGAGGCAAGCGGCGAGGAGGCGAGCGAGCAGAAATACAATGAACTCCAAGAGCGACTTGATCTATGATGACGATGTTCCAACAATTTCAAAATCCGCCATCATAGACATTTGTTTTCTTGTAACTTTTAACATTATTTTAAGAATATTTTGAATATTCATTTATAATTTATATAATATATTTTTTGTATAATTTTGTATTATTTAAATTTGCATGGTTTGGTTAGATTTCATGGTATATTTGTTGTTTTTGATTGAATTTCTTGCAGGAGGGTTGGATATAGGTGCAAAAATACATATTGCAAAATTGGGCAAATTAGCGGCGTTTTTTAAAAAAGCGCTGCTAAAAGTACAGGTCTTTCGTGCCGTTTTTTAAAAAGCGCAGCTAATTTTTATGGCGCTGCATATAGCGACGTTTTTTGCGGCCCTTGGGAAAGCCCGCTAAAAGTATTAGCAGCGCTTAAAAACGCCGCTAAAGACAAAAAAACGCCGCTAAAAGTTTGTTTTCCTGTAGTGCTTGAATTATCAAATGAACTAGGTTTCTTTAGGGTTAAGGTACCAATGAGGTCCCTGTATTATAGTTTTTGGATCAACTTAGCCCCTCTATTATTAAATGAGTTAGTTTGGTCCCTATAGAATTAAAAAGAATCAAATAAGATCAAATTGCACAAAAAATTAACAATTATGGTATGAAAAATGTCTTGAGTTTTTTTTCTTTTCCAAACAAAATATTTCATTTACAAAACCATAAAAACTTTAAAAACAACAACTCTGTTAAATAATGAACGATATCTTTCAAACAATAAATGTTAACTCTTTTTCAATTTGGCCTTATATTATTCTTTTTAACAGAACATAGACTAAATTAATCCATTTAATAGTAGAGGAATAGATTTCATCTGAACTATCTCTCAGGTAAATTCACTATTTCTTTAATCAGGTAAATTCACTATTTCTTTAATCATGATTTTTTTTTCAATATTGTTTCTGTTAAATCTATATAGTACCATGTATATATTGTTAAACCAAGCTCAGGATTGAGTAGCTTGAGTTATCAAGTGATCTAGGTTTGAGTACCTTAATACTTGTTTTGAACAGCTCGAGAGCTTAATCAAAATTTTAATTGATACTAGTATTTTTAATTTTAGATTGCTACTTTACCTTTAATACACTTGAAACTCAAATTCCAATTTTTTTTTGAGTTGGAATAAGTTTGACTTGAAGCTAATATATGTAAATTAGGTGAACGAGCTTACTTTAATAGAGCTTAATTAACTTGTTTTTATGGAACTATGGTGACTTAATTAATTTAATTTTTACTTCGAACTTCAATTATTTAATTTCTCATTAAATAATAATTTGAAGATACAAATTAATTCTTGAGTCATCGCTTGTTAATTGCAAGAAAACACAGTCACTGTGGATAATGATACATGTGATCTATTTCCCTACTTCATCGTTTCACATTTTCATTTCATCAATTAATGTAAATTGTAACACTCCTTACCCATATCCAATGCCGGGACAAGGTTCGAGGCATTACCGGACTTGAACGTATACCATTTCATAAAACTAGGCCATAAAATTTCATTTAAATTAAAAACATTCAATCACATGCATAATATCCCTTACACGAGCTATCGAGGCTCTAAACATGCATTAAAGGCGATTTGGGACTAAACCGAGAACTTTGGAAAGTTTCGGGAAAACTTAGAAAAATTTTCATGAAAGAGGGTCACATGCCCGTGTGGACACAGGGACACGCTCGTGCCCTTAGGCCGTGTAACTCTCTGTTTATGACGTCAGCAAATAAATTGAACCACACGGCCAGGCCAGGCTAGGCCACACGCCCGTGTCATCAGACTGTGTCCCTCACACGGTTGAGACACATGGCCGTGTCTCAACCCGTGTAGTTAACTCTTAGGCCATTTTCCAAGCCTTCATGTTTCCCATAAACAAGCTTATACACATCAAACTAATCAATCATGGCATCATTTTAGTGATTAAACACCCTTTATTAAGACACATTCAATATTAGCTCGCCATTATACATATGTTCCACCTACTCATGATAAACTAGTCTAGCCACATATTACACATTCATTTGACCTTGTCATCTTTTTACCATATTACACATTTAATTCATGGTCATGACCACCTCGATTGGTCATAAAACATGCATTCAACACACATGGCATATTACTAACCATGCATGGCAAACAAACATATTCATATCATCACATCATATGCATTAAAACATAACATGATTAGCTAGACTTAGAAACCATAATCAATATGAGCCACATCTTATGGCCATTTACAATAGCTCGATATAGGCCAATACATTTAGCCAAATCATAATAACACATTTCATAGAACTAGGTCGATATACATGCCACGCACTTGATATTTCCAACATATGTATCAATACTCCAAAGGTATTGGCTTGATAGTGTGATGCTACCTCCGACGATCTCCAACCCTAGCCGACTTAACAACACTAAAAGAAATGCAAAAGAAGGGAGTAAGCTTTACGCTTAGTAAGCTCGCATGAAAAAAATAATAAGCAATGTATTAACATGCTATTTTCAAATTCTTTCTATTTATTTAAAGTCCAGTCAAGTTGTTTTCTCGAGTCATAATCACTAATTTATTTATATCTAGAGCTACGGAACTTCATTGCTAATTTTCCTTGGAACTAGACTCACATATCTTCTTACCATAAAATGTTCAAAATTTTTGGTCTAGCCAATAAGTACAGTTTATTCTTTAAAATCTTCACTATTTTGCTGTTTGACAACTTCGACCTTTCTTCACCAAAATTTATTTATCTCTTAGTACAGGATTTGGATAATGTTTCCGTCAAATTTTCTTGAAAATAGACTCATTAAAGGCTTAGTCATATGAATTCTAACCCATAATTATTTTTTTACAATTTCTAATGATTTTTTCCAATACTGAATAGGGGATTTCAAACTCATTCTGATTCTGTCTCACAAAAATTCAAATATCTTGTAATATGAAATTCTTTTTCTTATACCGTTTCTTCTATGTGAAACTAGACTAAATAAGATTTAATTTCATATTTTATTCAGCATTTAATTCGACTTCCACAATTTTTAGTGGATTTTCAAAATCGAACTACTACTCCTATCCAAAACTGTTTTAGTGCAACATAATGATAACCATCACAAAATCATCATAAAAATTATTCTCATAAGTATCACTCATTCCTTTGCATTCTTATCACAAGTCTATTTCATTTAACATGTCAAACACATGTTCATGGGTTTCGAGTACTTACCTGTGCTATCATTTAGCACAACACTCATCCAAACATGATAATTCATATGCATCATAATAGTATCATATAAAATAAATGAGTTCATCATGACAAGAACCTTTTATTTCATTTCTCATATTAATCTCGTTGAATTTCTTGGAATCTCAATGGATATCCCATTCACCGTCAATTCATACAAGTGATCATTTCAAGTACGTACTCCCGTGAACCTCGCTCTTACGGCAGGATTACTAGTCCAGGCTAAATCCCCCGTAGTATAAGCTCATAGAGTATCGTCGGGATTACCAGTCCAGGCTAAATCCCCTATAACGACATATCCTCTAATAAGCTCAGATCTGAATTACCAGTCCAGGCTAAATTTAGATCATAATCGGATTACTCGTCCAGGCTAAATAAATTTCATCACACATATTCTTCGGGAGGTTAGATCACTTTACAAGTTCATGTTCGTCAATTCGTATTTTTCCTTTCTAAACAGCACACCCCCGCGAACCTCCTTTCTTACAGCGGGATTACCAGTCCAGGCTAAATCCCCTACATCGACATATACTCAAATAAGATCGGATCTGAATTACCAGTCCAGGCTAAATTCTTGTCAAGAGCCTACATTTATCATATAATCATTATTTAAGCAATTAACATACCTCACACATTGTATTTACTTGCAAATGGACTTACCTTCCTTTTCACTCTTTCACAAGTTAGCCAACTTAATAAAACATCATGTTATATCAAATTCTCAATATATTCAGCTACTATATAGCAAGTCATCAATGATTGAACCATCAAACATTTCATGTGCTACTAGTCATATATCATTGTTCTCACAACTTTTATATAGCATTCTTTCATCACTTTTCAACATATTAAATCATGCCATTCGTACAATAATAATATAGAATTTTCAATTCAAACATAGCATTGCAATATTATGGACACACGAACTTACCTCGGCACCAAAATAACAAAAAGGAACCTAACCATCAATTTTCTATTTTTCACCCGATCTAGGTCCAATCTTCGTTTTCCTTGATCTATAATATCACATTTAGTATAATTATTAGTCACATTATTTTTAATCTGATCCAAAAATCATATTTTGGAATATTTACATTTTTGCCCCTAAACTTTGTTAAAATTACACTTTTTCCCCTAGGCTCGTAAAGTGATTTTTATTCAATTTTCTCACTCTATAGGCCTAGCCGAACCATTTTCATAACTATAAAAAACTACAATTCTCATCAAAACACCCTTTTATACCATTTTTATAACTTTTACAAAATGGTCCTTTCGGATGTCTTTATCGAAAATCGCTTAGTAAAAGTCATTTATTTAACACCCAACATTCATTTTCTACCATTAAACATCAAAATTCAAGCATGTCACTCATGGGTAAATTTTTAAACATAAACCCTAGCTCAAAATAATGGTAGAAATAGGTAAACCAAGTTACTGAGACTTCAAAAATGTAAAGAACACTAAAAACGGGGCTTTGAATCACTTACAAATGAACTTGGAAGCTTGAACCAAACCCTAGCCATGGTGCCCATGCAAGTTTCGGCTGAATGGAGAAGATGATGGCCAATTTTGGCTTATTTTGGCTTTTTAATTCTTTTAATTATTAGATTACCAAAGTGCCCCTAACTTAAAAATATTTTATTACACCCATTTCATGTCTATTTTTGTCAAAAAATTAAACAATGGTCTAATTACCATTTAAATACCTCCACTTTAAAATTTCATAGCAATTTGACACCTCTAAAATGTAGAACTCAACTTTTTCACTTTTTTACAATTTAGTCCTTTTAACTAAATTGAGTGCCCAAATGTCAAAATTTTCGAACAAAATTTTCACGAAATCATTCCTTGAAATTGTAGACCATAAAAATATAATAAAAATAAAAATTTCCTCATCAGATTTGTGGTCCCGAAGCCACTGTTCTGACTAGTCCCAAAATCGAGATGTTACACAAACCATCAAGGTTATACCGAGCTAGTGGAGGGACCAATTGGATATATATAATTACCGTTCAAATAATTTGTGATTAAGTTCTGACTCTTCGTCTATTAATTATGACATTATTTAGTCATGGGCTCGATCATCTTTAGAGCATAAGCCTGCACTTATATCAAAGCATGGTCAGTGACTAACTCAATATTTAGGTAAATCACACCATGGACGTCACAAGTGAATTAATTCACAAACAGATTCAGAATTAATTCATCTTAGTTCCAGTCCAATGTATCATTCTACCAATGAATACATCTATGTCTCTACTCTTGGAGTCAACTACTCTGATAGCTAAGAATAGTCATCTCCCCAATTAGAATTGTAAACGACATAATAATCCTTCTCAGTATTTGAATCAAATGCTCACTCGATTCTTTTACGGGATTACAGACTTATTTATATTATCTACTGAAGTAAGTTGTCTTTCTTGTAATGTAAATGTTCTTACAATGCCACTTATCTTTAGTTTAAACTTAGACAATCAATGGGCTATTATTTCTTTGTCACAATTTCGTTACGCATGCAAAATATGAAAGACATAAATACAAAATAAATAATAGTGAAATGTGAAATTAACTTTATTTATTCAGTGTTCATATAAATAGACAATAGTTACATTTTCTAACAATCTCCACTTGCCCTAGTGATGTAAACGTGTCATGTTTCGCATTCTCATATCCTTGGCATGTTTCTTAAAACACCTAGTTACAAGAGTCTTAGCAAATGGATCCACAAGGTTGTCTTCAGAAGCTACTTTCATCACTTCTACAATTCCTTCGGATATTGCCTCTAGTATCAAGTGATACTTTTGATCAATGTGTTCCATTCTCTTATGACTTCTCATTTCCTGGGTATTTGATATTGTTGCACTGTTATCACAATATGGTGCTATAGTTCTTTCCATACTAAGAATAACTTCATGTTTGGTTAGGAACTTTCGAAGCTATGTTGCTTCTTTCGTTGCCTTAGAAGTAGTCACATAGTCGACCTCTATAATAGAGTTAGCAGTGCAAGTTTGTTTTACACTTATCTATACTATGGCTCTACGACCTAGAACAAATACATTTCCCAATGTTGGTTTCTTCGAGTCTTTACAGGTTTGGAGGTCTGAGTCTGTATATCTAATAGGAGTAAGTTTTTCCATAGAATACACAAACATATAATCCCTGGTTCTTTTAAGATACATTAATTTATAATTTATAGCTTGCCGATGCTTGAGACCCGAATTCACCTGATATTGACTAACCATTCCTATTGCGAAACAGATATCTATGTGTAAAGTATCACATATATAAGGCTTCCAACTGCCAAAGCATATGAAACCTTACTCATATGCTCTTTTTCTTCCGCTGTCATAGGACAACCATCTAAAGAAACATGAAAACCTGATGCAATCAGCTGAATGTTTGGCTTCACATTGATCATTGCAAAACATTCCAGTACCTTATCGATGTATAAAGCTTGAGCTTGAGCTATCGTTTTTTTCATTTGATCCCTAAGGATTCAAACTTCAAGAATATAACTAGCTTCACCCAAGTCCTTTATGCTACACTATTGAGCTAACCACAATTTAACCAATGACAATTCTCCTGCATCATTTCTAATAAGTAGAACATCATCGACATAAAAATTGAGGAAGACCACCTTTTTGTCCTTTATATGCTTATAAACACAATGTTCATTAGTTTTTTTCTCAAATCCAAAAGTCTTGATCATTTGATTAAATCTTTTATTCCATGTGCGGGATGCCTACTTAAGTCCATAAGTGGATCTTAGTAGTTTGCAAACTTTCTGCTTCTTTCCTTTGATAACATAGCAAGTGGGTCGAGCCATATAAATGGTCTCATCAAGTTAGTCATTGAAGAATGTTTTCTTGAAATCCATTTGCCAGATCTCATAATAGAAAACAACGACAAGGGATAAGAGTATGTAGATAGACTTGAGCATGGCTACTAGAGAAAAGGTCTCATTGTAATCAATGCCTGCTTTCTATGTGTAGTCTTTTCTTACAAGTCTAGCTTTGTGTGTTTCCACTTTCCCTTTCGCATGGGTTTGATCCCAATTGATAAGTCTACAAGTTCCCATATGTATTGGATCCTATAGAATTCATCTCGACATCCATGGCCTATTTCTAAAGCTTGGAATCAACATCCTGCATAGTCTCCTCATAAGTGAGCAGATCATCATCCTCAAGATTGGCTTCTGTATTATAAATGCTACCATCATAAATTAAGAAGTCTGGTTTCTTAGAAACTCTTTTATTATGATATATTCCCTTATGTTGTTGATCATTTTCAGGGTTTTCTACAACTTTCTCAAAAATTGAACTTAATGATTGTTCTACCACTCTAGAAAGTTCCTCGAGTACCACTTTATTTTGAGGCTTAAAGTTATCCATATAACATTCCTTGAGAAAAGTAGCATGAGTAGAAAATTTAATCATATTATCTTTCTAATTATAGAATAATCCTCCTTTAGTTTCCTTTGGATATCCTACAAACATGCACAATTATGTTCGTGTATCCAACTTCTTTGCATCCTTATCCAAAATGTGTGATGGACAAACCCATATTTTAAAGTGATTTAAAGTGAGTTTTTTTCACGCCACAGTTCATAAGGTGTCTTACAAGCAGACTTGGTTGGCACATCATTCAAAATATAGCAAGCCGTTTGTATCGCATATCTCTAGAAAGAAGTAGGAAGTCGTGAATAACTTAACATCGAACGAGCCATGTGAAGAAAGGTTCTATTCCTTCTCTTAGCTACATCATTTTGCTGTGGAGTGCCCAGTGCAGTCAATTGAATAAAATCTCATTCTCTATGAGGTATCTTAAGAACTCATAGGACATATATTCCTCACCTCATTGAAATTGAAGATTTTTTATGGATAAACCTAATTGCTTTTCCACTTCTGTACAAAATTCTCAAAATTTATCAAAGGTTTTTCTTTTTCGATGCATTAGATACACATATCCATATCAATAATAGTCGTCGATATAAGTCACATAATAATCGTAACTCCCTCGAACACTGGTGCTCACGGGACCACATGCATCAGTGTGCACAAGTTCTAAAGATTGGTTGGCTCTTGTACCTTTCACATTAATAGACCTCTTAGTCATTTTACCTTCTAAGCAAGATTCACATTGTGGAAGACTAATTTCCTTAAGCATACTTAAGAGACCATCTTTCATGAGTCTAGTGATTATTTCTTGGTTAATATGACCAAGTCTTAAGTGCCATAGGTACCCCTCATTAGAGTGAGAAGTTTTAATCTTTTTATTCACTATTTTAGTTTGAAGCATCAAGTAGTTTTTTGGTTTGATAAAGTAGAGATTGTTTTCCATCCATCCCTTACGTATTAAAAAACAATTTCTATGAATAACAATTCCTTTATTGAATGTCACGGTATAACCGTCATAAAATAAACATGTTATAGAAATTAAATTCCTCTTAAAATGAGGTACATAAAACATGTTCTTTAAAACAATCTTCCTAAAATTATCAAAGTGTAAAATAACTTCTGTCACTGCATCAGCTAAAATATAGCTCCCATCTTCAGTCCGTAACGAGAGGCTCCTCTCACACAAACTTCTCATTTTGTTGAACCCCTATAAAGAAAAACACACATGGTTAGTGGCTCTAGAATTAATAACTTAGTTGTCAATTAATTCTTCCACTAAGCAAGCTTCAATTGCAAAGAGTTTCATACGTTTGTCCTTTTCAGCCTTATAGTTTGATTTCAAATGCCGTTTTCTATTACAAAAGAAACATTTGATCTTTTTAAGATCTTTTGACTTATTAGCCTTCTTCCTATCCACACGAGGTGGAACCGAAGACTTAGTCGACTTTTTTTCTCCGAAGACTTAGTCGACTTTTTTTCTTTCCCTTAGCTTTATGTTTCCCCTTAAAGGGTGAAGGGCCTACAGTTAAGTTTCCTTAAGGTTTCTCCTAAACCGTCTTACCACCATTCAACATCAACTCATAAGATTGTAATTCCTTCATGAGCTGAATCAAGGTAAGCACCTTGTTCCCCAAGTTGTAAGCAACCCTAAAACCAGCAAACTCCTTGGTTAAGGATTTGAAGACTTTCAATTTAAGTGTTCCCGTCTAGCTCAACCCCATTTTCCTCTGTTTCCACAAAGAATCCCATAAGCTTAAGCATATGTTCTTTGACCGGAGTGCCGATTTTCTGTTGAGAATTCATCAAATTTGTAATAGTGGATTGACAAGCCAATGCGACTTGGCCTCTGAGAAAATCCTCTAAAATTTTCATGATCTCTTTGGCAGTACGAAAATTCTTGTGTTGCTTTTGCAACACACTACTCATGCTCGCTATCATATAACGTCAAGAAATCGAGTTAGAATCTCTCTAGTGATTTCTCACTTTGGGTTGAGCTTCAAGAGGGCACGTTTCGTCAAGAATGAATTTATGTTTCTCACAGCTGAGAACTATCAGCAAGTTCTGTTTCCTTTCTCAAAAGTTATCCCCATTTAATTTATTCCTAGTAATGTGTTGTTTCTTGGCACTCTCTTTCTTTGTTATGCCAACCTAAAAAGAGATAGGGATACGGAGCTTGACTTGAAAACAAACAATTGGCACTGCCCCCCTATCACAACAAGGCAGATAGGGCACTTTTTGCCTTCCTTAAGTCCAGGATACGAAAACAATTCCTCTAATAAAAAAAGAGCGATTGAGAGTGGATTTTAGGTTCGATAGTGTCGAGAAGGTATTCGCGGAGCAATTAGGAGGCTACACATAAATGTTTAATTGTGCAAGAAAGTGACACAAATGCATGTTTGCTTCATTGGTTAAGTGTCTTGGAAGTGTCTGAGAAGTCTTGGGTTCAAGCCTAGGCATGTGCAAAAGTTTTATTTTTAAAAGGTTTAAACCCTATCCCTAGTCAGTAGGCTTATAAATAAATGTGGGTAAAGTATGATAGAAAGTGCCTATTGGTCTAGGGGATAGGTGGCGTGTGGTAGTTACTTGAGGTCTGAGGTTCAAATGCTGATAGCGCATAGAGGTGTTTTATTTTGCTGTTGGCCATGGAAGAGTTCTAGTTTGACCGAAACTTGTGTGTTTGAAGAGTGTGGGGAGTTGTGTCTGAATTTTAGGAGATTGTTAAGGGAATTTCGGTTGTCAGGGAGTGATTTGAGGAGTGGATTAGGGAATGGAATAAGATAGAACTGAAATTGAACTATGGTTTTCCAAAATTTCAAACTCTCTTTCCATATTCCCAAAGGTCTGACAGTAAAGAAAACCTTTCCCCTTAGCCTAAATCTGTTCTTTTGGCAATTCAGCTTTACCTTGTTTTTCTCTTCTTCTCTCTAAAATTTTTGATAACTGTGTTATTCTCTGCCGTTTTTCATTTTGCTCTCCCCTTTGCACTTTGCTATTTGTTTTCTTCTTCCTGAAACCCTTCTCTAGTGCCAAGTTTGTGTTAGTTGTGTTCTTGTTCACTAGCCGAACCTTTCATCAATTTCGGCTTTGAGCTATTGGGTTCTCAAACTTTAGTTGATTATCTTGCGCCTATTGATTCTGGTATTGAATTTTGATTCCTTGATCTTCTGTTCTTCCGTTTCGATTTTGACCTTTCTTAATGCAAACTTTCTCCTCCATTGTTATTAGGTTGTTTCTTTTTCTTTTACCCTATTTGCGTCAACTCTTTCTATACTGCTCTGCGGTTTTTGGGTGCTAATTTATTCTGTGACTTTGCGGTTGGTAGGTGGTGTTTTGTTTTGGTTTCAATTTAGTCATGCGGTATTGGTGAATGAGTGTTTCGATTTGATTGCAGAAATTAACAGTTATTTAGTTTCAACAGTTTAAGTGGATGGGTCTCGGTTGTTCAAAAGTGGTACATAAATGCGGTGAAGTGATTAAGTATTTTGTGTTGAGTCATTTTGAATTTGTTAGACATATAGTTAATCATTTGTTATGATTGAACTCAGATTTGTAGGGCTTGAGGACTGAGTACGCGGTTCATAACCAGATGTGTAATCACACTGCCACATTATTGAATCAGCAAAAGTAGAAATAGGAGACCGTCGACGCTACAAGAGTATGCGCTCACTCGTGTGGTAATCTGAATGTATAGGCATGAGCATTTGATCGTAAATGCCACTATGAGCGATTTCATGGGCTCAGGATGTTTTAGGCCGAACTAGACCGTGTAGGCCCTACGTGCATGTGGGCCCCACACAGGTAAACCACACGAACGTGTGGAGAATATTGGGATAGGCTATGTAATCTACATGCCCAAGGCCATTTCTGGGCTATGTGAGCCACACGGGTGTATGGGCCCTCATGGGCCCGTAATATGGGCCTTGGGCCCATTTTTACTGTTTGACTGTTAAGGTTGCACAGGTCACTCGAGATGACTGTGGACCTTCTGTTGGGTCGGTAAGCGTACCTGGACCCTCCATTATTTAATTTCATGGCTATTAGATACTTTTAACTAATAGAACTTCACTTTTACATTTTACGCGATATAATCATTTTTATCGAATTGACCAATCAAATGATAAAATTTCTTAACAAAACTTTCACACAATCACTCAATCATGTTGTAAACATTATGATAATAATAAAATAAATATTTTTACCTTGGGTTCATGGTTCTGAAACCACTATTTCGATTTGACTAAAAACGGGCTATTACAGATATAGCATGAATTGTGATTATGTGACTCAACGATGATTCGACAAGCGTGAAATCCCAATTGAACCTTAGGAATAGTTTAGGATGCTAGTGACATGCCATTAGGTTATTGTATTGGCTTCGGGCCACGACATTGACACTTCAGGTGCGAATTATACCTTGATTTCGCTTCGGGCCATGGTATAGGTATTACAGAGATGAGTTACCTTGATTTGGCTACGGGCCATGGTATAGGTACTCTGGGGATAAGTTACCTTGATTTGGCTTCAGGCGATGGTATAGCTACTTATTGATTGAGATCCTTGAGTATCTGATTTCTATTCCGAATGGTTTAACGGCTAAATGAAAGATGTGGTTGAGTATGAGATTGGTACGGGATGGTACAGGTACGTACAGTAATGAATTGAGTTTAAAACTATAGAATTGATGAGTTCCTTGGTAAGTTATGTGAATGACCATTTGATAGCTTTGAGATTTAATAGAATTGTTATATATTTTTCTATTATTTGAATGATGAATGAATGGTGATAGTTGTTTATTGTTCACATAAGAGCTTACTAAGCTATGAAGCTTATTTCATGTTATTTTTCTATATTTTATAGTGAATCAAGGCTAGCTCAGATCCAGGAGTTGTTTGGAACATCATCACACTATCAAACATCTAAGTTCGTACTTTTGGATTATACATTTTTGGCATATGGCATGTATAGGCTAGATGTGGTAGTTTGGTTGTGATCATAGCCATGAGATTTGGCTTGTAAATGATGTTAATATTAATGTGTGTTTGGCTATTAGAAATGGCTTGTAAATATATATGTTTTGGTTTGTATTTATATAGCCATGAGTGATGGCTTATTTTGGTATGTTTGGGTATGAATGTGGTTATGCAAATGGTTGTGTGAATTATGGTAAATGAACCATATTATTTTGATATTGTTTTGGCTAAGTAAATGGTAGTAATTTGAGAATTGGAATAGATGAAATTATAAAGGTATGAATTGTGTATTTGGTTGATGATTTTGGCTACGTAATTGTATGATGAAATGGTACCATTTTTCCTTGTGTAGGTACATGGAAGTTGGGGTGGCAAATTGGCCTTGCAAATGTCCTATTTTTGTCCATACAGGTAGAGACACAGGAATGTGTCTCAGCCATGTGTCCCATGGTGATCAAATTAAATTTTAGTTAGTATGCTCCACACAGTCTCGCACTCAGGCGTGTGATTGGCCGTGTGGTACAAGTCAGTATATCCCCTAATTGGCACACGGCCTAGACCCACGAGCGTGTGGTCGGCCGTGTGACCCAAGTCAGTATGTATGCCCTAATTCCACACGGCCTAAGACACAGGCATGTCTAGAGCCGTGTGAGGCACACGGCCTGTTCACACGGACGTGTGACCCTTGTATGGTTGAAATTTTTCTAAGTTTCCAAAATTTTCATATCTTATCGATTTAGTTCCGAACCACTTCTAAAGCATGTTTAAAGCCTCATAGGCCTTTATAAGGGACAATGTGATTGGGTTGAATGATTTATAAGATTGAATGCTTTATGTTTGATAAATGTATGCTATATATTGTGGATTGATCGATAATACCTCGTAATCCTAATCTGGCGACGGATACCGGATAGTGGTGTTTCATAATTCATGAGCTTAGGATTGGACAGTGTTTGGGAGCTCAGATTGATTATTCTCTCATAAATTGGCTGAGTTTTGTTTAATTTACATTTTATAGACTTTTTAATTGGAATTGTTATCAATTTTTGGACATTATTAACGTTATGGGATTTTGTTGGTTTTATTGGTTTTATTAAACTAAAACTATATACTAGATGAATTTTTCGTAAACTAAATTTGAATGACTGTTTTTCAAACTAAACAAGTTAAGGATTTTTCTACTACAAATGTTTAATCGAGAAATTGAGTTTTCATTAAAGAAATAAATAAAGTTGATAGCTTGACTGTTTCAATAAACTCGAGAATATATTCAAACGTTTGGAAGACACGCTTAACAACTGTCAAGTTTTATTAATAATGAAATTGGACAAGTTTTTGCAAGATTGTTGATACAAGAATAATATATGTTTAAAAAGTAAATGATCAAAGTTTTGGAAAGTTAATGTGACCTTCAAGATCCAGTCATAACGTCTAGGTTGAGTTTGAGGTGTTTCAAAAACATTTTAAAATGTTAAATAAAAATAAATTATTGTTTTCATAAAAGAATTTTTAAAAATGATATAGGCATACTTAAAACATGCTTGAGTTTGGCTTGTGACTTGATCATATCATGTATTAAGGCACTCGAATTTTGCTTATTTATTAACTTAAAGTTGTTCAAGCTTAAGGTTGACTTGATAATGTGTTAGTAGTATGCCCTAGAGCATTTGATGTAATAAAGTTTGTTTCATATAACTAATTATTTATTCATGGAACTCTTTTATGTTATACATATGATAAGTCATATGCTTGATTTAGATGTATCTAAAACAATATAATAGAGTCCTTACTATACAAACTATAGTGTAATGCCCTATAAAATGGCACAACCTTGAGATGAATAGAGAACTCAGAAATAGGGTAAACTATGTGCATGGTCACTCTAAAATGCGATCTGTACAATTTTGGTCACATAGTATAAATATCTTGCCTTAAGTATTGTAGCGGATGACTCCTAGAAGATAGAAACATAAATGTGACTCACTTGACTATCAGTACCTCAGACAAGATTCAAGAGAATAGATCTTAGATCTATTTTTGTTAGTGATAAATTATTTAATTACTATTTGATAATAATTGACTTTTCATGAAAGAAGATGTAATTGTTACTTTGAGATAAAATAAGATCATATTGGGAGAACAAATTTATCATACGGAGATTAAGGATATCCTATAACGGTAACATAGTTATAAAAAATGTAATGATCTAGTTTCTAGTAGTGTTAGAACATGCAGTTTCAGGATCTATTTTTGTAAACTGAGATTGTAACAAAGTTTTTAAATAGGTGAATTGAAATTTGGATAATCAATTTAGCTGATAATGTTTTTAATTAGGGTGTAACGCCATAAAAATTTAAACTTTTGATTTGTTAAATTTTGTGATAATTAAGTATCTGCTATTGTGGATAAGTCCCTTGAATGTGTGCTTGAGGTCATGAGTTCAAATACCTCTTTTGGAAAAATTCAATTATTTTTGCTGCTAGCCCTGTCCTTGTTTATTTGGCTTACATATTACTTTCGTGCAACTTATAATAGAATGAGCCTCTTGGTTTAGTGGTAAGGTATTAACTTACCCTATGGTTATGTGTTCAAATATCTACTTGTGCGAAGTAGTAATTTTTTCGCTATTTTTGTTTGAGCCACCCATGTAATGGTTGTGGTTAACTTGAATTCTATATTTGGGTAATTTGATAGGATATTTGAATATTGGGTTGGTTAGGTTTGGTTGGGATTGTCTGTGTTTTAAAAATATATACTGATTTTTATTTTTTTATTTTTATTTTTTCCCCAAAAATCCCCATCTTGTTATTTTTATTCTAAGCGTCATGTTCAAAAGACTGTTGTAAGTACCTTATTGTCTATATCGTTAATTTAGGTTAATAAGGTTTGGTTGTTCTTGTATGTAATTTGTGATTTTGGGTTTGTTATGAATATCGTTGTAATAGTGTTGGTTTCTTAGGTGGAGATTCTGAACAGAACTCTTTTTTAGCGAGTTAGATTTCTGTTGGGCTGCTGTTTCTTGAAGGTAAGGAGTTAATTTGGGGGTTTTAGGTTGAAAATCTTCAATTTAAAATTGATGTTGGATATATCAATTTTTGGTGATTTGGGTTCGGAATCTTCTCAATTTGTGATCTAATTGTCGTGTTTAGGTTCTGGAAGTCTTGTGGTTGCTTCTGTATCAGAATTAGAAGAAGTGTGTAATGAAAACCCAAGAAAATAGTGAGCGATAAAAGCTAAAATTTAGGACTATCGATGCCACATGGACGTGTGGGCCACACGGGCGTGTGAAACAGTGTGCCAGGCCATGTTGGCCACATGGGTGTGTGGGCCAAATTCTAAAATTTTTCCCTCAGGTTGTATTGGTCGTATGAGTCAAATGTAGGCCTTCCTTAGGGTCCGTATGGTATAAATTAGGTTACAAATAATGAGTTTTGATGTTTTGCTAGCGTTAAATACATTTTATGTACATGTGGTTAATATGTTATATGTTAAGCATGATCTGTTTTAAGCTAAGTATGATATGTTATTTTCTAAGCACGATCTGTATCTCTTATAAAGAGCATGCATGTCATTTACATTTTTTAGATTTGTTAGTTTTGCGTGTGCATTAGGTTGGGAAATATGTTTATAGAGGAAGTGTAGGCAGTTTAATCTATCTGTTGTATCTAGTGGCGCAGCCACATGTATATATGTTTCTGGCAAATTATCGCCTAATGATATGGCAGCTAGATTGAAAATTTTTTGAAAAGTGACACGCAGTCACTTAGCGTTGTATAGGGTTGGATGGGTATTATATACCCTATACAGTGTGTAAGGGTGGTCAGAGATGGTGTGTAGCAGAAGGGGTAGGATTGTAATTTTGCATCAAATATGTTCTGATTCTACCATGTTTAGGAAATATGTCTGGTTGAAATATGAAAACATGTATGAAATCTTATTCGTTGATTTTAGTACAAGTTACACACTAAGCTTGTAAGCTCATTCTCTGTTTGTTGGATTCTCAAGTAATCCTTAAACATAAGATGGGTCGATGCGACAGTAGCTTAGTTAAACACTTTTATTTTGTGTTAATAAAAAACTTGGTTTATTTTGTTTTGGTATTGTTGGACTGTTTTGAACATTTTGGACTATTTTGTTCTAGACTTTTATTTGTTGTTTTCAATCCTTTATCGTTTTTAAATTAAAATTTCATTATCAGCAAGACATTAGATTTTCAAAATTCGACTCGTGTTTTCCAAATTGAATTCAACTAAAGTTCCACTGAAAACATGAGCGTTTTGTAAGTATAAATTTAGTTGATAGATTTAACAAATTGAATAAGAAAGATATTTTCATTAAAAATAAACCAAAATTGTTTTCATCAAAAGCTTACGTTATTTCTATAAGCCCAAATGATCTCTAGGTTTTCAAAGTGTATCATGGAAGATTCTCCTGATTTGGCCGTAATGTCGAGTCAAGTTTAGGGTGTTACATTTGTTGGTATCAAAGCCAGGTTCAAAACTCGTGTTGTGATTTTGGGTTCAAATTTTATTTTGTAAAAAGTATTTTTTGAACAATTTTTTTTTGAATCTAAAAAATGACTTTAAAGAATACTAAGTCTCCAACGCCGATTCTGTAAGTAGTTTTTTCTTAGCTAAACTTTTAGTTTAGAAAAAACATTATGATATTAGAGTTACTCTACTGCTGTTAAATACTGCAATAAACTCTGGAAAAAAATTCTGATAAAATTTTGGACATAAAATATTCGATAAAAAACTCCAAAAATGATATATAAAATTCTAGTAATGTAGATAATTTACAATAAGAATGCTTGGATCTCGTGAACGAGGTACCCGTGAGTGTCAAAAAGGGGTTCAACCTAAGCCATCCTTGATAGGCAGTATACTTAATTTGGATACGAGCGAAACTATGGGTACGCCTACTACTGAGACAGGGTCTTGAACTCAAACGACTGGGGACGGCGCATTGTCCTAAGACATGTTAAGAGTTCTTGAAAGGGTTACTAGGACCCATTCTAGATCTGAGAGTCGAGGGTTGGTAACTGAATGACTCTAGTCAAATGTATCAGAGATATTTAGGGGTGTCGCTGGGTGGCCTTGACTGTGGCTAAGTATTGGTTGGAGGCCACAGAAAGGATTATGAATGACGTAGATTACACTCTTAAGCAGAAACTAAAGGGTGCAATGTCCTTGCTTCACGATGAAGCTTACTAGTGGTGGTTGACCATTAAAGAGGGTACTCAGCCTGAGCAGATTACTTGAGATTATTTCTAAAATGCCTTCTAGAAAAAGTACGTGGGGGTGAGTTATGTTGAGGCCCGTAGATGTGAGTTTATGGGGCTAACTCAGGGAGATAGGATTGTGGCCAAATATGAGGTTGAATTTTTGAGGTTGGGCATATATGCTCATGGGCTAGTAGTGGTTGACTATGATAAGAGCATTTGATTTGATGAGGGCTTAAGGTATGACATTAAGGTTTTGGTGGCTTTACAAAGGGAATGAGTCTTCAAAACTTTGGTACAGAATGCTTAGATTACTGAGGATATTAAGCGTGCGGAGCGTGGAAAGAGAGAGAACGGGAGGGGCCATAGTAAAAATAAGGACTTATGTCATTCTAGCTCTGTTCAACGGCTTAAGAAATGGGCCAGGTTCATTACGCCTCCACAGATTGAGGCTGCGGTTGTTGTTTCTAAGACTCAATTCTGTAGGGATTGTTGTAGGTGTTATTCGGTCGAGTGTTAGAAGAGATTGGGAGATTGTCTACAATGTTGGACTATGGAGCACCCCATTAGGGATTTCCTACTCCATTCTGATCAAGTACAAGCTTTAGCTCCAGGTTTGGTTTAGCTTGAGAGGATAATTCAACAGCCACCTCAGGGCTGTGGACAGGCCAAGGGTGGTAACAGTTTAGGTAAGGGTCAAAGAGCACTAGGTAGAGGTGCAAATCAGACTAAGGCTAGGCAACCTAATTTGGTTTATACGATAAGGCGCCATGAGGATAGAGAATCAGTGATGTGATAGCTGGTACGTTCTATATCAATTTTGTTTCATATTTTGCATTGATAGATATTGGATCTACTCATTTCTACATAGCTAGTACTATTTATGTAAACTTGGGAATTATTGTCGGGAGTACTTATGGGGAGGTTTTTGTAATTAGTTTACTGGGTCAGTTAGTACGGGTTCATAAGATTTACAGGAGGTGTTCACTGGAGATACAAGGTGTTGTGTTTCTGGCTAATCTGATGAAGTTACTATTCAGAGAGTTTGATTCGATATTGGGAATGGATTGGCTCGTGGAGCATCGAGTTAGCTTAGACTATGCTACTAAGAGGGTAACTTTGAGATTTGAGGATGATATGGAGATTATTATGATCAGTGAGCGTTGAGATTACCTCTCCAATGTGATCTCTGCTCTTGTAGTCGAAAAGTTAGTTCAGAATGAGTGTGAGACATTTTTGGCTTTTTTGTATGATTTGAGTTCCGTGGAATTGTCTATTATGGATACTCGAATAGTTAGAGAATTTCCGGATGTTTTTCCCAAATAATTGTCGAGGTTGCCTCCGGATAGGGAGGTTGAATTCGATATTTAGAATTTGCCAGGTATAGCTCTAATGTCTCTTACTCCCTACTGCATGGCACCAAATAAGCTTATGGAATTGAAATATCATCTTTAGAAACTTCTTAATTGAGGGTTCATCAAACCTAGTATGTCTCTATGGAGAGAACCAGTTCTTTTTGTAAAGAAGAAAGATGGTACTATGAGGATGTGTGTGGACTACCGTTAGCTAAATAAATTAATGTGTGAGAGATATATCATTTACTTTAATCACAAGAGCCTCAAGTACCTCTTTACCCAAAAGGAGTTGAATAGTAGGCAACATAGATGGATTGAGTTACTTAAGGACTCCGACTGTACTGTTGAGTATCATCCTGAGTTGAAGCATTCTATTCTTTAGGAAGTACATAGTAGCCCCTATGCTATGTATCCCAATGGAAATAAGATGTATCGGGACCTCCAAGAGTTATATTGGTGGCCTGGTTTGAAATGGGAGGTAACTGATTTTATCTCTTGTTGCATGATGTGCTAGAAAGTTAAGGCTGAACACTAACTACATTTTTCACGTGTGAATATGATATGCGAATTGTGCAAGTATACATGTCGAATCAAGTAATAAAGTGATAATTAAGATCATCTCCATAGGGATTGGATTAGGTATAAGAATGGCCAAGTTATTAAAATAAATTGTGATAATTGTTATGGCAAAGTCAAGTTAAGTACGTAGCTGTAAATTAAAATAATAAAATTCAAGTTCAAAATAACATCCAACATTGTTTTGATCAAATTAATTCACAGAAGAACAGATTAAGAAATCAAGTAAGAACTTAAAAAAATGGTTGTTGCCAAATCAATCTTCAATCCAGCAACATAACGTCCTGTGATGGCTGAAAGGGACTGCCTTCGGTCCCCCTTTTCGTCTTTACTCAGCCGCTACCCTCAATTGTTGCCTCTGGATCCTCACACTTAGGGCTCCCTCCTTTGGCAGTTTATAGGCTTTTTCTTCCTAGAATAGATCTAACAGCCTACGATATCTTCTCCTCTTCTTTAGGCAAATTTTTCTGGTACAACTAGAGTTGAGCTGAAATTGGTCTATGGTGAGTGTTGACCCAGTTATCTTCCTAAAAATGCCATTGCATACAAGGTGGAAAACTGTCTAACCTTTTCCATGATAGACCTTTATTCCTTTATTTCTTCCCCGCATCCTGCACCTGTCAAACTACGAAACACAACCCTTCCACACGCAATTAAAAATATCTAACATATAAACATATTCCAAGCTCCTGATGCAAATGATAAAAATAACTCGTTTAGCTATGTCCTAAAATGCCACTAAGTGTATCTAACTACAAACATTTAGTTAGGTCTAAAAGCATGAAATATAACTCGTTTCAAGAGTTATCACACCCCCAAACCTTAATTATTGCTTGTCCTCAAGACAAAATGTGCATGAATGTGAGTATGCAATAGTATTGCCAGTGCATGTACCCATCTTGTACTGCCAATCTATTCGAAGACCAATGTATACATTAGTTCTTAGCCATATTTTCTGGTTAAAAACCTATTTGAGTTTCAAAAGGTTGATTTAACAAAGGTAGTGCAGAAAATGGTTGATAAAAAACAAGACTTTCTAAGTTTCATATATGTTCTGGCCATAGCAAATATCTCCTAGCTTACTCAGTTCATTTTTTACCTAATCTTAGGTCACTCCTACTCTAAGCATACTTGTACGAGCTTACTTTTTTTTCTTTTTTTAAATACAATATATGTATATTAGGGGATTTAGCATGTCACAAAATTCTTTGACTTGATAATCACAATGGAGCATACACCGAATTACCTAATACTCAGTTGTAATACCCCCTACCCGTATTCATTTCTGGAATAGGGTACGAGGTATTACCGGAGTTTACAATTTTTTTTATATTCAATATAGCCCCTTTATAAATATCTAACCTTCCCTGCAATATTAAATCGAGACCAATCCACTTCAACCAAACCAATTCATCATATTTTCAAGATAAATTCATGCATATTTATAAGATAACGTCATCACATACCCAAAACCAGGTTTGTTAACCATACTAATGGCTAAATTTATATTCATTTTAAGTTAACATTTACTTTATTAGCTTATACATGCCATTGATTTCCAAAATAAAGTTTCTTTATATCCCGAAATCCTGAGGTTGATAGTGTGATGTGTCTCCGACCAAATCCAACCTCCGAGCTCTTAACACCACAAAACAGGGGAAAATGAAATAGGGTAAGCACTTTATGCTTAGTAAACTCATGTAACAAGAATTATACTTACCTAATATTTTCAATACAATACAATAAACATTCCTATATCCATTCAATGCATTATTACCCTAACATGCACAAACTCAACATTCAAGTTAGTACAATAATTTCCATGTGTTTGTATTATTGCATATTTCGTCTTAATGTCGAAAATTTGAAAAATTTTAAAATTCAATCCTCTTTGCATTACATGTGTTTGTATTATTGCATATGTTATATATTCTGATACACATTGCATTTGCATGACCGTTGTGGTCACACCCTTAAGTGGGAGTGAGAAACTACGCCTTCGTGAGGTTTTCGCCTCCGTGCAGGATAGTGGATCACTTTCGGGATACATCCGTACCTATGGTTTCGTGAGATTTTCATCTCTGTGTAGCCATAGGGAAATGTATTCCCCTGAACTGAACTCAATTCAAATGAGCCTATAATGGGTGAGAATCGAGGAATCTGCTGGTTTAGGTACCTCAACTTTAGAACTAAAACCTCATATAAAAAAATCGTAAGAGCTCAACTTAGTTAGAACTATACTTTAGATATTACCTTCACATATCATTTTTGAGTTTATTAATATTATGTGATACTGACTGTTTCTTTTTTATTGCATGTCATTTCGCATTTAAAAGGTATCGATTCACGGCCAATTTCTAAGTTAGAAATTTTTATTATGGAGAACGGACTTCTTGATAGAGTGGAGGGCAACGCTAACGTCCATAGATGGTCTGAGCAAACTCAGCTAGGAAAAGTGGATAGCATAACTGTGGGATATATGTCGGTGTTGTCAGACTACACTCGCATCAGTGTTACACAGAATAATCTGTAGGAGCTTAAGGCGATTTGGTATCAATGGGGCAATGAGACCAAGCAATTATTCTACGGTAAGTACTGAGATTTACCCTATTTGTTTGATATTCAGGTTGATGAGAACTTGTTTCGAGCTCTCGCTTAGTTTTGGAACCCAGCATGCAGCTGTTTTACCTTTGGGGAGGTAGATTTAGTGCCTACTGTGGAGGAATGCACAGCCTTACTTCGGTGTACTAGATTTCAGTGTGATAGGATTTATTCTCGAGCTGCTTGTGTCCCAACCTTTGGTAAGAAGTTGATGACCATTACGGGGATGAGCGAGTAGTGGATCATGGCTAGAATTAAGGAAAAGGGTGAGAGTAAGTGCATTCTGTGGGGAGCTTTGAAAGATCTGATCCAGACACATCTAGACGAGGTGAAGAGGGTAGACATTTTTGCCTTAAGCTTATACGGATTGATGGTTTTCCCCAAGGCCTTGGGATATGTGGATAAGGCGACCACGAATCTCTTCCATCGACTTAGCAAGCGGGTCACTCCTGTTCCTACGATTTTGGCGGAGACATTTAGGTCCTTGAATGCATGTAAGAGGGCCAGTGCGGGCAGGTTTGTTGGTTGTGTTCAGTTACTTTTAGCTTGGTTCTACATTCACTTCCGTTTGATAAATAGGGTGGTTTGTCGGGTCTTCTTCGAGGATTACTCCCCGTTGAAGGACATAGCAGCTTCGACTAGGAAAGTTGATGTTCCTAAAAAAAGTTGGATAGCACTACTTTAGAATCTGCAGTCAAAGGACGTAGAGTGGAGGGCTCCATGGATGATTCCTAGTGAGATTCCATGGATGATTCTATGAATGATTCCTGCAGTTTTGATTGGGTCCCTCTGTTGGGAATTTGGGGTGCCATTAGTTATGCCCCTTTGCTTGTGTTGTGGCAACATGGATTGAGACAGTTCATACCGGCAACTTACGGTTTGGTTCAGAGTGAGTTCATGTATAGAGGAGCTGACTACAAGAGGAAGGTCAGTGAGATCTCTAGTGCTTGCAACAAGACTTGTCGATTAAAGGGAGTAGTTATTAGCTCTGCTACGACTCCAGAGTATGTCGAGTGGAGAGGTAGAAGGATTAATGATAACATCCCTAAGCCAAGCGTGGAAAGAGCTCGACCGATAGAGAAATATTTGCAAGTGATGCCCTTGGAGTTAGAAATTATGAAGCAAGAGTTTGAGAGAAAGAATTTAGAGCTTGAGAAAAGGATAGGAAAGCTTGAAGAAGAAAAGATGTACTTGAGCTTAGATGTCGACGTTCAAAAGATGGAGGTCAAGAAAGAGAGGAAAGAAAAGAGGAAGATCAAGGAAGATCAAGATGATTTGAAAGAGCATTACAAAAAGGCACAAGTATCCTTGAGGAGAGCGAGAATAGGGGGTCTTCGGATCAGTTGCAGAAAGAGGTCCAAGAGGAAAAAGCTAAAGCCGAGTATTGGGAGAGGATGTTCCAAGAGATGCAGTCGCAGAATTTGGAATTAGAGGAAGAAAATAAAGGGTTGAAGACCAAGGTAACTGAGCTTGGAAGATCCCTTCATTGGCATCGAAATCATGATCCTACGGTCGAGCTAAATGAGCTAAAAAGTAAGGTGGAAGATTTGGAAGTGGCATTGCATGATGGTGAACTTCGGATTGAGCAGCTCAAGGCGCGAGAAGATTATCTAAAAGGAGAGCTTCATCACATGTCAGAGAAAGGGATCACGTCATTGGTGAAACCGTAGCCCAGATTCGAGAGGTTACCGAATATGTGCAAGATTTGGCAATACGAGCTGATGTATTGAGTCTAATGTATAGATCGTCGTCAGATATAGGACGAGAGTTAGCCCTTTTATTAGATAGAGTTAAAACTTTGGGCATTAGGGTGAAAGTGTATTTGTAATCCATTTATATGTAAAGATATTCTTTTTCTAAATAAAGTTTTCTAAATGAGATTGAATCAAGATCGATACCTTTTGCATTCATTTGCATCTTATAGCATTTCATTGCATCATTTGCATTCAAAATCCATAAAAAGACCCTAATTAGTTAAAGTTATTAAAAAGAGAAAGAAAAAGAGAGAGAGAGAAGAGGGTCACGGCTGAGTGAAAAAAAAGTTGAATGGGAATTAATGACGTTCCCTTACATAACCCCGACTTTTGTGTTAGGTGGGATAGCTTACCCGGAGAAGGGGGTGTTTGGAAATGAAAATTATCCCATCAATGTCATACATGAGGAAGGGACTGAACAAAGAAACCTTAAGGGCATTCGCCCTTACGAACCGGAAAGTTCTTTAAACAATTGGACTGCAGAAGAACTTCTTGTAATCTTTAGGAATTTTACGGAGTAATATTCAGAACACTCTTGTTACTCTAAAGCCTAGGAGTAATGAGATTTCTTTTGAGAAGTGGGCTCATGTTCAGACATTTTTATTTTCAATAAAACATACTTTTATTATTTATCTGAGTAAATATTCTTTCATTCTGATTCTTTTGACCTTTGACATTCTTTATAAATTTTCATTTCATGTAAATAGTCATTCTTGAATTCATTAATTCCTTGTATATTCTTTTGTGTGCCTATTATAGATCCCTAGATATCAATGACACGAACAGCGATACTCTGATTCAGAGTTCCTTTTGAGTGCGATATGTGTTTAGAGGAATCTCAGTACTTTGAAGGTGACAGAAATTGTGACTTGGTTCTGAATTTGTTGAAAATGGTTTTTACCCCATGAAGTGGTGGTAGGAAATATAGCCTTAAAGGAAGGAAAGATTACGAAATTGGAATTAGCTAAAGAGACAAAACAAGACCTTGTTGAGTCTATTATGGGAATTCAAAAATGTGGTCCAAAGACGCATGCAGGAGGATTTGCAATTTCCAGGATAAACATGAGGTTTTAGGGCACTGTTGGTCCACCACAGAAAGGGATCGCATCAGTTGTACAATGAATGCCAAATTTAAAGGAGTCAAGACTTATGGGGCATGTATGTTATGGGCCTGAGCTCGTCAAAAGTTTCAAGCTGACAATGACTCATCTTTGTGGACGTCAACTACTCCATTAAGAGAGGGAGATAGCTTCATATGCTAATATTACAAAGTCAAAAGTCATCCATTTCAGAAAAAAAAGATTATATATAACTGCACAATGCCAAAAGTTTGCAGTCTTTTCAAAGATAATGTGCCATACCACAGTACAACAAAAGTTGCCAGAAAAAGAAAAAAGAAGAAAAAAAATTACAGAAGATGACCGAGACTGGTAAAATTGGCATAAGAAACTACCGCCTACTCTCTATGCTTACGCTGGGGCAAACACCTTCAATTCCAGTTGTTTCAAAGGTTCCAACCATCATCCTTGGAATGGGTGCATTGTTTGGCTTTCCTGAGCAGTCTGATGTGCCATCAATAGCTGCGATGGTTAGCTCCAGGCGGTGGCCATTGATTTCCAGCTATGGAGCATTAGGCCATACACAGTCTCTGAAGCTTAAAATGATAGATTCTTTCTTCAAAACCAGTTTCTAACAAAGTGGATGATGGTATCATGAAGGAAGCTCTCTTAAACTTCTATACAAGTTTAGTGAAACGCCCCAAATTTTTGGGAATTCTAAAAAAAGTTTGTAAAATTAAAAATTCTGTGTTCTACTTGTTAAGTGTAGGGTTAATTGTGATAGTGGGCCTCTAGAAGGCCCAAGCTTAGGATAAAACCCGATAGTTTTAATTAATTTTAATTCTATAAGAGAAAGGGGTTTTGGTAAATTAGGCTTTGAGAAATTAATTGTGTAAAATAGATCACAAGGAAGCAAGTGGTGAAGTGGCATGTGGCATACAGGGGAAGGCTATAAGTGGCGGGTGGAAGCTAGGGAGGACCGGGTTCAAGCCACAATGACAACAAATCAAGGGATTAATTTTATGAGCAGAAAAGGTAAATGTAGACAGTAAAAGTCATCGGGAGGAGTTTGAATTGCTCAGGAGATTGAGTAAGGAGGGGATAAGGGAGAGGATTTAGGATGTGATCAAGGAGGATGGTGTTGGCTGAATAGTGGACTCTTGAGGAGTAAGAGTTGGCCGGCCAAGGGTTTCTTTAGGGGGAAAATTTCGGCTAGGTCAAAAGCTAGGTATAAATTCGGCATTTGGAAGTGTTGTGCCGTTTTTTCTTTTCTGACCATTCTTCTTTCTTTTCCTTTCTTTTCTTTTCTTTTTCTCTCTATCTATCTTCTTTCTTCTTTCCCCATAGCCGAATCCTTCCATTATTCTATTCATCTCCACGTTCTTATCATTGTTCTTAAGCCTTATATACAAAAGCCGAAATCCCGAAAGCTTGATTCTTTTTGTGCCGATTTCTTTTAACCAAAAGCACATCTCTTCTCTTCATCATTTGTGGCCGATTCACCAGCCCTCTAAAACCTTAAGTTTTGACGACAAGACCATAGCAAAACCCTCTCGTTTTACCTTTCTAAACACAAGTTGCAAAAAGCCGAAAACCCCACATTAAAAGGGACTTGGCCGAATACTGGAGTCACTGAAAGCTCGACTTTTGTTATCATCTCAGGGCTTAGATCTACATCGGGATCGAGTGGGAAACTCATTGGAATCATTCACTAAGGAATCGGTGCTAAGTCTTCTCCAAAACTTAGTCTTCTTACATATTTTAGGAAAAGCCGAAATCCCTAAAAGTTAGGGAGGTTGTCGATTTGGACTTGTAACCTTGAGGGGTCGTAATAACTATTTTGTTTTGGTAATAGCGTGATTTAGAGGCAGTTGATAAAGGGCTTGGACAGGTGGAACGATCGGATCTTTAGAGTTAACCATCTTTCGGCAGTAAGGTAAGAGCAATAAGGGTTTTAGGCATGTTTGGCCGAATATGGTAGGGGACTATATACTCAATCTTATTTCAATATTTGGAGTAATATTAAGTGATTCAATTGTAGGCAGTTCGTGTGGATCTCGTCGAGGAAATCCCAAAGCAGTGTGTGGCGACACCCTCTCATAGGCTAGATCGCAAAAGCCGGAAAGCGAAATCTTCAAAAGCCGATATTTTGGGCACTTGCGAGTGTGCGAATGCTCGTAAGATGTATGGGTAATTATTACTGGTAATCGAAAGTGATAAAACTGCAGTACACGCGATTTCGTGCGTTTTGATATTCTGGGCTTAATGGGCCAAAACTGGGTTAATGGGCCAACGGGCACAATTCGGTAAGAACACTCGGTAAGTGTTTATGGCTAAACGTAATGGCTACGATATACATGAAAACCTTAGAAATAGTTAAATGTACTAGAATACCCCTATGTATGCAAAATTACCGTTATACCCCTATGTATGCAAAATTACCGTTATACCCCTAGGGTTAATTTTGTCTGAAAAGCATGATGAATTAAATCTGTATGATTATGCCATGAATGTGTATCTGTTGCATGGGGACATGTGTTATATTCTGGAGGAAGCGTCCTGGTGGCTATGCCACAAATTATCTGTTCTGGTGGCCTTGCCACAAATTATCTGTTCTGGTGGCACTGCCACAAAATATCTGTATCTGGTGACTCTGTCACATTTTCTGTATCTGGCAGCCATGCTACATATTTCTATGGCGTGTAGCGGTTGGGTGGGTCGAGTAGTCTCCCCACATGGTGAAAGGATGGTATGGGGGTGTATGTGGTTGGATATGGTTGGGTTTCTGCATAAGCATGATATATCTGTTCTAGTCTGTTCTGGGCCTATGGGCTTTATTCTGATATCTGTTCTGGGCTGAGGCCAACTTATTCTGTCTCTGTGGTTAGAACTGATTTAGGCTATGGTTGGGTTGAATTACACACTGAGTTTCCCAAAACTCACCCCTTATTTTCATCCTCGCAGGTAATCCTCAACCATAGTGGGCTTGGAGCTGTGAGGGATTCAGACTGGCCACATGTTTCTATGAACCTGGTTTCTTTCTGGTGAACTGGACGTCCTTTTAATTTCATTTATGGTTTTGGGTTTTAAGTGTAACAAGGCCGCTTAACTATTTTTATGGTTTTGTTTTACTTTTATTATTTTATTTTATTGTGATGAAAAAAAACTATAATAACTAAGGAAAATGGGTTAGCTTTAGGACGCGTTTCTAAAAACATTAAGTGATTTCAAAATAACACGATTACAAGTAAGATTTCCGCCAAGCAAACGTTTTCAAACTTAATCACTTTATTAAGGTGGACTTAACCAAATGGTTTTCTCACAATTATCTGAAATGTTAGAGTATGGCAATGGCGGTGTGCATGTCTAGGATTGGATCGAAGGGAGCTTGGTACTTAGCGATTCGACAGACTCACCTCCTCTTTTACGGTTTCCTACGGTGCCTGACTCTCATTCACTTTAACCTATATTAAAAGTATCTTTTACATCGCCAACTAAGTTTTTCCAAACTAAATGTCTGAAATGTTTTATGCGCATCAATGTGGCACACGGATCCGGTCATAACGTCTAGGCCTAGTTTGGGGTGTTACATTTAGTGGTATCAGAGCCTAGGTTGCAACAACTCGGCTGTGGATTGGGTTTACAATAACAAAGTTTTTTAAAAAAAAGTTTTTTTGGACTGTAAAACTCTGTTTTCAAAATCTGGAACAGGAAGGGGCATTCCGAATCTCCGGCCCAAGTCTGTAAGTATTTTGAAAATTTTTTTTTCTCTTCTGAATATATATTATCTGTCTGTACTGAAACTTTACTAGAATACTCTAGATAGGATGCTACTGAAACCCTAGAAAAGTTTGCTAAAAGTCTGAGACTGTAGCTAGACATTGATTCTACGAAAACCAATTCTGAATTACTGTCTGAATCATAAAACATCTGTAATAAACATTGGAATGATATTAATGCATAAAATTTGTAATCAGATAATACGATATGAGTACGCGAGCAGCTCGAGGTAGAGGCCATGGACGAGGCCGAGGAAGAGCTCGAGCGGGATCTTCCTCTTCAGGACATATGCCAGCGGCAGAAACACCGGTACCATCGGTAACGGAAGTGGAATCACATGATCATGGTGCGGGGATGGCATACCGCATGAGCTATGCTTGAGTTACGGAAAGGGTTTCTGGGGCAAGTTCGAGCAATGAAATTCGAGGATCGATTTACGAGCGACTCAAGCTAACGGGTGGAGATCTTTAGGGTGTATCTGGTGTAGCCCGAATGTGGCGAATATTGGTTGGAGGCCACAGAGCGAATCATGGATGACTTGGACATTACGTGGGAGCGGTGAAAAGGGCCGTATTGTTCTTTGCGAGATGAGGCTTATCAATGGTGGCTCACCGTGAGGGATGGAACCCCATCTGATAGGGTTACTTGGGAGCTGTTTAAGACAGCCTTTAAAGGAAAATATGTCGGGGCAAGTTATGTGGACGCCCGTAGGAAAGAATTCTGAATCTGGTCCAAGGAGGCAAAAGCATTCTTGAGTACGATTTGAATTTCGAGGTGAGTAGGTATCTTTGTGGGAATAGTTGCTACGAGTATGAGCGTGGCGTTCGCTTTGAGATGGACTCGAGATGACCTTAAGGTGCTGATTGCTCAGAGGAAGCGTGACTTCGTTTCGGCGGAAAAAGCTAAGATCACGAGGAGGTAAAGCGTCGAGAGGCGTAACCGTGAGAAAGATCGAACCATTTCGGAGGATTACGGACCTTGGTGAAGCAAATAAGAATGCCAAAAGGGCGAGAGTGGAGGAGCCAGTTCGAGCCGTTCTGATGAATGTGGTTAGACCGCCAATCTTTGGGGACTGTGGTAAGGTACACTGGGTGAGTGTAGGAAGCGTTCGGTGCTTGTTTCCAATGCGGATCTATGGAGCCTGAGTTAAGGTATCCACGAGAGTGATCGAGCTCGAGTTCTTTGTCTGAGGGTTGTTCAACCCATGAGAGGTGGACCACAACCACCGAGAGGACGTGGACAAGGTAGGGGCGGAAATGGAAATGGTCGAGGTCGAGGGGCGCCTGGCAGGGGAGCCGAAAATGCTGAGGCTCGACAGGCAGCGTTGGTGTATGCAGCTCGTCGTCGAGAGGAGGGTGACACACCTGATGTCATAACCGGTACGTTTTTAGTTTCTAATATGTCGTATACTGCCTTGGTGGATATTGGATCTATTCATTCTTATGTTGCGGGTGCCATATCTGGGTCATTGGGAGTGCATTCTGAGAAGATAGTGAGTGGGGTATCTGTACTAAGTCCCTTGGGTCACTCGGTTAGGGTAGATAAGCTGTATAAGGATGTACCCTTAGAAACTCAATATAGGATCTTTCCTGGCGATCTAATGGAGTTGCCGTTTGGAGAGTTTGATCTCATTCTAGGAATGGGTGGCTTGTTAGGTATAAAGGCGACTACGGATTTGTCTTTGCTAAGCGAATGGTGCTAAGGACCACGGAAGGGATAAGGTTATGGTGATAGGTGAGCGAAGGGACTATTTGTCTAATGTGATATCGGCATTGAGGGTGAAAAGTGGATTCGGAAGGTTGTGAGGCCTATTTGGCATTTGTAAGTCAAGCAGATGTAGAGGGTGACGATGGATAAGGTTAGAAGCGTAAAAGAGTTCCAAGATGTCTTTCCGGAGGAGCTTCCGGGATTGCCTCCAAACCAAGAAGTTGAATTTGGAATCGACCTGTTGCTTGGGACAGCACCAGTGTCCATTGCACCATATAGGATGGCACCGAAGAAGTTAGTGGAGTTAAAGGTGCAAATTCAAGAATTGTTGGATAGGGGCTTTATTAGACTAAGTGTGTCTCCATGGGGAGCACCGGTGCTATTCGTGAAGAAGAAGGATGGGACGATGTGCATGTGCATTGATTATCACCAGTTGAATAAACTGACGATTAAGAATAAGTACCCACTGCCAAGGATTGACGATCTGTTCGACCAGCTTAAAGGAGCTTTTGTATTTTTCAAGATCGATCTTCGATCTGGATATCATCAGTTAAGGGTCAAGGAGGCAGATATTCATAAGACAGCATTCAGGACTCGTTATAGTCATTATGAGTTTCTGGTTATGCCATTTGGACTAACAAACGCTCCTGCAGCGTTTATGGATCTGATGAATCGTGTGTTCCAACCATTTTGGATCGGTTAAGTGGTCGTCTTTATTGACGATATTCGGTATATTCTAAGACCGAAGCAAAACATGATGAGCATCTCCGCCTTTGTGTTGCAAGTGTTAAGGAGAAGGAACTTTATGCGAAGTTCAGCAAGTGTGAGTTCTGGTTGAGGGAGGTAACCTTTTTGGGACATGTGGTCTCTGCAGAGGGATTAGAGTGGATCCTCGAAAGATTGAAACAATTTTGGAATGGAAGCCACCTAGGTCGGTTTGAAATTGAAGTTTCCTAGGGTTGGCAGGATACTACAGAAGGTTTGTGGAAGGTTTTTCTGTGATGGTAGCACCTCTCACAAAACTCATAAGGAAAGGAGTACCGTTTGTATGGACGGAGAAGCAGCAAGAAGCTTTTGAGAGGTTGAAGAAAGTTACATTGAAGCACTGTGTTAATTCAACAGTGCAGGAAAGATTTTCTCGTGTAAGTGATGCATCACACATAGGTTTGGGTTGTGTGTTGATGCAAGAGGGTAAGGTGGTTGCTTATGCGTCTCGACAACTTAAGCCTCACGAAGGGAACTATCCCACTCATGATTTGGAGTTAGCAGCAGTGATCTTTGCACTTAAAATCTGGAGACATTACTTGTATGGAGAAAGGTGTATTATATACACAGATCATAAGAGTCTCAAGTATTTGTTGACTCAGAAGGAACTGAACCTTAGGCAAAGGAGATGGATCGAGTTGCTTAAGGATTATGATTGTTCAATCGAATATCACCCAGGCAAGGCTAATGTGGTAGCCAATGCTCTAAGTCGTAGAGTCAGATGTCGATCCGAGAGTAATGTTTGCTCGTCTAAGTCGTATGATGATAGAAGTCATTGGTGAATTGCAAGTAAGGCCAACCTGGGTGGATCAGATTAAGGAAAAGCAGTTGAAAGATGAGTCTTTGGTCCCTCGTTTTCAACAAGTTAAGGAAGGGGAAACTTCTGAGTTTGGGTTAAATGATGATGGGGTTCTGTGTTTTCGAGGTAGAATTTGTGTTCCGAAGGACTCTGACTTGAGACAGTCAATTTTGAAGGAAGCTCATGGGGGACTTTGTGCCATGCATCCTGGAGGGAATAAGTTGTACCATGACTTGCGAGAACTGTATTGGTGGCCTAGACTCAAGCGAGAGGTAACGAAATTTGTGGGGAAATGTCTGACATGCCAGCAAGTGAAAGCTGAGCATGAGTTACCTTCTGGATTATTGCAGCCAGTAAAAATACCACTTTGGAAGTGGGAGAGGGTAACCATGGACTTTGTGAGTGGGCTACCCTTGACACCATCGAAGAAAGACTCGATATGGGTGGTTGTGGATAGGTTGACCAAGTCGGCTCATTTTATACCTGTTCGCACACACTTTTCTCTTCAGAAGTTAGCCAAGTTGTATGTAGCGGAGATTGTGCAACTACATGGAGTTCCAGTTTCTATTATCTCTGATCAGGATCCTAGATTCACATCTCGATTTTGGCAAAAGCTACATGAGGCGTTGGGAACGCGATTGAACTTTAGTACGGCTTTCCATCCCCAAACTGATGGTCAGTCGGAAAGAGTTATTCAGATTCTGGAAGACAAGTTGAGGGGATGTGTTATTGATTTCTGAGGTAGTTGGGAGGATTACTTGCCTTTGGCAGAGTTTGCATACAACAATAGTTATCGATCGAGTATTGAATGGCACCTTATGAAACCTTGTATGGGCGAAGGTGTCGAACACCTAGTTGTTGGACTGAACTGGGGGAGCGACAAGTTCTTGGACCTAAGTTGGTGGCAGATATTGAGGATAAGGTCAAGTTAATTAGAGATCGGTTAAAGGAAGCGTCTGATAGGCAAAAGTCGTATGCAGATCTGAAGCGTAAGGAGATTGAATAATCAGTGGGCGATATGGTCTTCTTGAAGGTTTCACCTTGGAAGAAGATACTAAGGTTTGGTAAGAAGGGCAAGTTGAGTCCACGGTTCATTGGGCCTTATCGGATTTTGAAGCGAGTAGGCCCAGTGGCTTATCAGTTGGAATTGCCTTCAGAGTTAGACAGGATTCATGATGTTTTTCACGTCTCCATGTTAAAGCGCTATCGTTCTGACCCTACTCATGTCGTGCCGGTTGCAGAAATTGAGGTGCGAACTGATTTGACCTTTGAGGAAGAGCCTGTACAAATATTGGATCGAGACGTTAAGGTTCTGAGGAGGAAATCTGTACCATTAGTGAAAGTGCTTTGGCGTAACCATGGCAGAGAAGAAGCTACTTGGGAGCCGGAGGAGGCAATGCAACAACAATACCCTCATCTGTTCGGATCAGGTAAATTTCGAGGACGAAATTTCTTTAAGGAGGGTAGAGTTGTAACGCCCCAAATTTTTGGGAATTCTGAAAAAAGTTTGTAAAATTAAAATTCTGTGTTCTACTTGTTAAGTGTAGGGTTAATTGTGATAGTGGGCCTCTAGAAGGCCCAAGCTTAGGATAAAACCCGATAGTTTTAATTAATTTTAATTCTATAAGAGAAAGGGGTTCTGGTAAATTAGGCTTTGAGGAATTAATTGTGTAAAATAGATCACAAGGAAGCAAGTGGTGAAATGGCATGTGACGCCACAGGGAAGGCTATAAGTGGCGGGTGGAAGCTAGGGAGGACCCAGGTTCAAGCCACAATGACAGCAAATCAAGGGATTAATTTTTATGAACAGAAAAGGTAAGTAATGGAGCAGTAAAAATCATCGGGAGGAGTTTGAATTGCTCAGGAGATTGAGTAAGGAGGGGATAAGGGAGAGGATTTAGGAGCTGATCAAGGAGGATGGTGTTGGCCGAATAGTGGACACTTGAGGAGTAAGAGTTGGTCGGCCAAGGGTTTCTTTAGGGGGGAAAATTTCGGCTAGGTCAAAAGCTAGGTATAAATTCGGCATTTGGAAGTGTTGTGCCGTTTTTTCTTTTCTGACCATTCTTCCTTCTTTTCCTTTCTTTTCTTTTCTTTTTCTCTCCATCTATCTTCCTTCTTCTTTCCCCATAGCCGAATCCTTCCATTATTCTATTCATCTCACGTTCTTATCATTGTTCTTAAGCCTTATATACAAAAGCGAAATCCAAAGCTTGATTCTTTTGTGCCGATTTCTTTTAACCAAAACCACATCTCTTCTCTTCATCATTTGTGGCCGATTCACCAGACCTCTAAAACCTCAAGTTTTGACGACAAGACCATAGCAAAACCCTCTAGTTTTACCTTTTTAAACACAAGTTACAAAAAGCCGAAAACCCCACATTAAAAGGGACTTGGCATAATACTGGAGTCACTGAAAGCTCGACTTTTGTTATCATCTGAGGGCTTAGATCTACATCAGGATCGAGTGGGAAACTCATTGGAATCATTCACTAAGGAATCGGTGCTAAGTCTTCTCCAAAACTTAGTCTTCTTACATATTTTAGGAAAAGCCGAAATGCCTAAAAGTTAGGGAGGTTGTTGATTTGGACTTGTAACCCTGAGGGGTCGTAATAACTATTTTGTTTTGGTAATAGCGTGATTTAGAGGCGGTTGATCAAGGGCTTGGATAGGTGGAACAATCGGATCTTTGGAGTTAACCATCTTTAGGCAGTAAGGTAAGAGCAATAAGGGTTTTAGGCATGTTTGGCAGAATATGGTAGGGGACTATATACTCAATCTTATTTCGATATTTGGAGTAATATTAAGTGATTCAATTGTAGGCGATTCGTGTGGATCTCGTCGAGAAATCCCAAAACAGTGTGTAATCGACACCTCTCATAGGCTAAATCGGCAAAAGCCGAAAAGCCAAAATCTTTGAAAAGCAATTTTGGGCACTTGCGAGTGTGCGAATGCTCGTAAGATGTATGGGTAATTATTCTGGTAATCGAAAGTTATAAAGCTGCAGATGCGCGATTTAAATGCGTTTTGATATTCTGGGCTTAATGGGCTAAAAGCGGGTTAATGGGCCAGCGGGTCGAATTAAGAAGAACACTCGGTAAGTGTTTACGGCTAAGCGTAATGGCTACGATATGCATGAAAACCTTAGAAATAGTTAAATGTACTAGAAAACCCCTATGTATGCAAAATTACCATTATACCCCTATGTATACAAAATTACCGTTATACCCCTAGGGTTAATTTTGTCTGAAAAGCATGATGAATTAAATCTGTATGATGTATGCCATGAATGTGTTTCTGTTGCATGGGGACATGAGTTATATTATGGAGGAAGCGTCCTGCCACAAATTATCTGTTCTGGTGGCCCTGCCACAAATTATCTGTTCTGGTGGCACTGCCACAAAATATCTGTATCTGGTGACTCTGTCACATTTTCTGTATCTGGTAGTCATGCTGCATATTTCTGTGGCGTGTAGCGGTTGGGTGGGTCGAGTAGTCTCCCCACATGGTGAAAGGATAGTATGGGGGTGTATGTGGTTGAATATGGTTGGGTTTCTGCATAAGCATGATATATCTGTTCTAGTCTGTTCTAGGCCTATGGGCTTTATTCTGATATCTGTTCTGGGCTGAGGCCAACTTATTCTGTCTCTGTGGTTAGAACTGATTTAGGCTATGGTTGGGTTGAATTACACACTGAGTTTCCCAAAACTCACCCTTATTTTCATCCTCGCAGTAATCCTCAACCATAGTGGGCTTGGAGCTGTGAGGGATTCGGACTGGCCACATGTTTCTACGAACCTGGTTTCTTTCTGGTGAACTGGACGTCCTTTTAATTTCATTTATGGTTTTGGGTTTTAAGTGTAATAAGGCCGCTTAACTATTTTTATGGTTTTGTTTTACTTTTATTATTTTATTTTATTGTGATGAAAAAAAAACTATGATAACTAAGGAAAATGGGTTAGCTTTAGGACGCGTTTCCAAAAACATTAAGTGATTTCAAAATAACACGATTACAAGTAAGATTTCAGCCAAGCAAACGTTTTCAAACTTAATCACTTTATTAAGATGGACTTAACCAAATGGTTTTCTCACAATTATATGAAATGTTAGAGTGTGGCAATGGCGGTGTGCATGTCTAGGATTGGATCCGAAGGGAGCTTGGTACTTAAGTAGTCCGACAGACTCACCTCCTCTTTTTCTGGTTTCCTACCTGGTGCACAACTCTCATTCACTTTAACCTATATTAAAAGTATCTTTTACATCACCAACTAAGTTTTTCCAAACTAAGTAATACGGAATGTTTTGTACGCATCAATGTGGCGCACCGGATCCGGTCATAACGTCTAGGCCGGGTTTGGGGTGTTACATTCAGGGAAGAGGAAACCTGATCAAGTCATCATTTTTAGGGATGGGGTTAGCGAGTCTCAATTCAATCAAGTTTTGATCAAGTTGTTGAGGCTTGCAAGTTCCTTGACGAGAAGTGGAACCCTAAAAATTGTGGTTATTGTTGTATGAAAAACCATCATACCAATTTTTTTTTCAGTAGGGATCTCCTGACAATGTGCTACATGGTACTGTCATTGACAACAAAGTATGCCATCCAAAGAACAATGATTTTTACCTTGGTACCCATGCTGGAATGATTGGAATCACGAGGTAGACCGACTATCATGTTCTCTTAGACCAGGCTAGGTTTTGGCTGATGATCTGCAAGAGTTTGTTCATTCTCTATCCTATATGTATCAAAGGAGCACCACAGCCATATTTGTTGTGGCTCCTATTTGCTATGCTCATTTGGCAGCTTCATAGTTGGGGGCAATTTATGAAGATTAGGGATGCTTCAGAAACATCATCGAGTCATGATGGGATGTATGCTTGGGAGTAATCTACGTACCTCGACTTTCGAGTTGAAGGATAAAGTCAGCAACTTCATTCTTGTCTGCTGAGAATCATTGAACAATGTTTTTGTAGGGTTTGACAAATAACAGCCAGGACTGCTGCTGGGGCAATCCCTTTCTCATGGGTTTATGAATCAAGATTTTTCCTCCAAGCTTTGATGGAGTCAAGAATTGAATACCTCTAGTAAACTTAACTTGAAAGTATTCATCCTAAGCAAATGTACTAAGAATGGATGACACAGACTTATGACAAAGAAGGTTCGTCCAAAAGAATTTCATAAAGGAAACCTTGTGTTGAAAGAGATCCTTCCCATGCAAAAGGATGCCAAATTGGGAAAGGCCATATGTTGCGAAGAGGGCTTTCTCTAGAGGTGCACTGATTTTAACAAAAAATGGATAGGAAGAATTTATCTGATCCAGTGAATTCAGACTCGGTCAAGGAGTACTTTGTCTGAAGGAGAAGGGAAGCCAATGTGAAAACCCGCAAAAGGCACTTTGAGACTTCTATTTCAAAAAAAAAAGAAAAATAAAAAAATAAATAAAAAAATAAAAAGAAAAATAAAAAGAGAAAAAAGAAAAATAGAGAGGCCAAGGTGAAAACCCGCAAAGGGCGCCTTGAGATCAAAGGGGTTTTGAGTTGAAAACCCGAAAGGGCAGCTCAAATTTGGAAAGTCACACGGTAATCTTGCTATATCTGATTCAACGAAGAGTGAGGCGTGTTGCATATCGGGGCATCGATAAATTACTTTGGGTCTTTTAAACACATGTTGAACTCAAGAAAGTCTTCATGGAGCTGGCATATAAACGCTCAAGCGACGATATCTAGGGCATCTAACTTTTGTCCTATTTGCTATCTTTAGATTCTTATTCTTCTCAAAGATAAGCTTTCAAATTAATTTCCTTTGTATTTTTGACAAATTTATTCAAATCTAATTATCCTCAGGATCAATTTATTTGTCTCCCATTATTCATAAAGCATGTTGCATTGAAATAATGATAGATGAACTAAAATATCTTCACAAACGAAGTTTTGCATATTACTATGGAAATTTCTAGATAATACAAGAAATTGAAACAAGACAATTATTTAAGGAATTCTCATATGTATGGGTTGGAGATACTCGAGAGATTTTCTTCTTCAGTCCAAAAGGTGGTTGAACGTTTTAAGGAATATTGATCTTAAGAAAAGATCATCTTACAGATATTCTCAATGGGTCGTAGCATTTGAAGAATGATACAAGTCTACAGGCTGAGCAGGAATGATACTTTGAGAGAAGTAAAGATAAAACTTTGATGAGGGAATGAGTGATGACATCCGAAATAGGAATCATTTTCATAACATTTTGCATTATAACATGTCTAATTAGGAGAATTTGACTCACTTCTATCATAGCATCCTAATTATTAGGCATGAACTCATACGCATTCTACAGGTTATGTCTTTTATGGGACAATGTAGATCAAAGAAACAAGATTTGGCATCCCTGTGTTTATAGGGAACAGATCGAAGATAGAAGATCTGACATTCCTGTGCTTACAGTGAAGCAGATCGAAGATTTCAGCATGGCATCCCTGTGTTTATAGGGAACAAGTTGAAGATAGCGGATTTGGCATCCCTGTGTTTATAGGGAATAGATCGAAGATAACAGATCTGACACTCCTGTGCTTACAGCGAAGCAGATCAAGGATTTCAGCATGGCATCCCTGTGTTTATAGGGAACAAGTTAAAGATAGCGATTTGGCATCCACGTGTTTATAGGGAGCAGATCGAAGATAATGATCGACACTCCTGTAATTACAAATGAAACGGATCGAGGATTTCAAACATGGCATCCCTGTGTTTGTAGGGAACAAGTTGAAGATAGCAGATTTGGCATCCCTGTGTTTATATGGAACAGATCGAAGATAATAGATCTGACACTCCTGTGCTTACAGCGAAGCAGATCGAAGATTTCAGCATGGTATCCCTGTTTTTATAGGGAACAAATTGAAGACAGTAGATTCGGCATCTCTGTATTGTCAGAGAGCAGATCGAAGATACCAGATTTGGCATCTCTGTATTGGCGGAGAGCAGATCGAAGACATAGCTGATTTGGCTTTCACGTATTTACGATGAAGCAAATCTAAGATGATTTTTCATCTCTGTATTGTCAGAGAACAAATCGAAGTCTGGCATCTCTACTTCAATAGAGAGCAGATACATAGGAGATCTCACCTTCAGACGTTTATGCTAAAGCAGATCCAAGATGGTTTGGTATCATTGTGCTTACAATGAACAAATCGAAGACATAGCTGATTTGGCTTTCACCTGCTTACGTTAAAGCAAATATAAGATGATTTGTCGTCTCTGTAGTGTCAGAGAACAAATCTAAGTCTGGCATCTCTACTTCAATAGAGAGCAGATACATAGCAGATCTCACCTTCAAATGTTTATGCTGAAGCAGATCCAAGATGGTTTGGTATCCTTGTGCTTACAAGGAACAAATCGAAGACATAGCTGATTTGGCTTTCACGTATTTACGATGAAGCAAATCTAAGATGATTTGTCATCTCTGTAGTGTTAGAGAACAAATCGAAGTCTGGCATCTCCACTTCAATGGAGAGCAGATACATGGCAGATCTCACCTTCAGATGTTTATGTTGAAGCAGATCCAAGATGGTTTGGCATCCTTGTGCTTACAAGGAGCAAATCGAAGACATAGCTAATTTGGCTTTCACGTGCTTACGTTAAAGCAAATCTAAGATGATTTGGCATATCTGTGTTCGATGAAGAGCAGATTGAAGATATCAACATAACAATCCTGAGTTTGCAAAGAGCAGATTGAGGACCATGAAGTCTGAAGCTGGTGAGCCCGGGCAAAATTGGTCATTTTATAGTCTTTGCTCTATTCCTGTTACACAGCAATGAGCAAAGAGGGGTAGCTATAGACACTCAATTTTACCCGGCCCATTTCAGTATTTAAAATAATAAACCCCCCAAAAAAATGAAGTCTAAGTTCAATCCAGAATTACAAATATAATTTGGCCCGATCGGAATGGCCCATTACTTGAAAAGATTTAAGGTTCATCTACAAGCTTGACTTATATGGAAATATAATCTTTAATGATATGCAATCTTAGATGTGAGATGCAATCCTAGATATAATACAATCTTAGATATGATTGCAATCTTAGATATGATACAATCTTAGATATCATTGCAATATTAGATATGATACAATCTTAGATATGATTGCAATCTTAGATATGATACAATCTTAGATATGATTGCAATCTTAGATATGATATACAATCTTAGAAGATATGATTTTGTAATCTTGGAGATTTAATTTGTAGATATCCTTTAATCTTAACTGTTGATGTAATTGATCTGTACAGTTGGATTTGGGGAGGCTCAACTATAAATAGAGGCCTCTCCCTTCATTGTAAATCACTTGAGTTTTGGGGAAGCAATAAGAATTCTTGAGAGCATTCACTCAAATTTCTCTCCCTCTTGCGTTCTTACTCACTGTGGTTGTAATAGCCCAAAATTGGGTCTAGTTGGAACAGAGGTTTCGGGACCACAAAATCTGAGATATAAATAATTATTTTATGATTATTTTGAGGTCTATGATATGATTTCATGATTGTGTGAAAATTTCGTGAAGAAATTCTATGCATAAAGTGCTTAATTCGAAGTTAGGGACTAAATTGAATAAGTTGCAAAACTTGCATTCTAGAAGTTTCTAGTATGAAATTGATTTGAAATATTAATTAGGAGGTCTTAAATAGCAATTTGACCAATTTCTAAGTTATGGAAAAAAATTGGACATGGATGGAATTTTTGGAAAGTTTAGTAGTAAGGGTATTTTGGTCATTTAGGGTAAAATGAATTAAAATACAAAATTAAAAGCCAATTTTGCTCATCTTCTTCACCATGGACGTGTATACCAAGGAGACTCCATGGCTAGGGTTTTCAAGCTTCCCAAGCTCAATTGTAAGTCCGTTCTAACCCCTGCTTTTCAAGTTCTTTACGTTTTGGAGTCCCTTAACTTGATTTAGCTTATGCTAGCGATAATTCAACCTAGGGTTCATATTTGGAAAAATACCCATAGGTAAAATTTGTGTATTCTGGTGTTTTATGATACAATATGAGGTTTTAAGTTATGTTAGACAACTTGTACTACTCGGTTTTAAGTGAAAACGAGCAAAAGGGCTTAATCGGTAAAAATACCTAATAGTCATAAGTATATGTTAGAGTGAGAATTTGATGTTGCCATAGAAGGGAAAAGTGATCATCATGTCATAAAACATAAGAATAAGGGATGAAGTTTAATTCCCGAGCCTAGGGGAAAAAGTGTAAATATGCAAAAGTTTAGGGGCAAAATTGTAATTTTTCCAAAGTTTGAGTTAAGGACTGTTTTGAATAGTACATTAATTAAATAAGTAAAATATGATGTTTTAGATCCCGGAAAATGAGATTTGAACCCAGAATGAGAGAAAAATTGAAAATTGGGAAAGTTGGTAAAATAACCGTTTTAATATCAAGGTAAGTTCATATGTATAATAAGCATTAATTTGTGCATGTTTCAATGTAAAATTGATATATTTACTATGATCTCCGAGGTGTTGAAAGTATGTAAGTTGGTATGATAATAATACAACAATAATGCTGTAATTTATATTTGAAAGTTAAATTTAGTGAATTAATTGAATTATGTTAAATTAAACGATTATGGTGCCAAGTTTATGAATTGATTTAAAAATATGTCTATGGTACATGAAGTGCATTGAATTATCATACATAAATGTGATTTCTATGATTATGGATATTATGGGAAATTGTAAGTTCATATGATTTTAATAAGACAATGTGTAATTTAATGTTATTGCGTTGATATTAAATGAGATGTAAGTTTATATGTAAGTAATACATCACTATTACTTGTATTATGATATTTTATAAAAATATTGGAAATATGTTTGTGGATAATTACTTGATTGGTGAAATTGTTGGGAAAGAGAGAAATCCAGGTTGAACCTTGGAAGATTGGATGATCAGATGGTATGTAGCTAGGTCACATGTATAGTCTTGAGTGCACATCATGTGTACAAGAGAGCTACAAGACATTATGATGTAGCTAGGTCGCATGGGTGATACTATGTGTACACCATGTAGACAAGAGAGCTACGAGATATATGTAGCTAGGTGCATGCGTGGTTCCAAGTGAAGGACACCATGTAGACAAGAGAGCTACGAGATAACTGGCTAGGTCACATGGGTGGTACTAAGTGTTCACCATGTGTACAAGAGAGCCGAACTATATGATGGGTGGAGCTATATGCTGAAACCACCAAGTATCGAGGATTGATCCGAAGTGTTCAACGGGAGACTCTCTATGTATTGCTTTGTGAGTTTTGTGATGAATAAGTGCAGGAACTTGGTTATGTGAATAATGTGTTCATTAAGTGACCAGGATGTGGTAAGGTTATAAACAAGTAAGTTATACATGAGGATGATTTTATGGTGACCTTGTGATCATGGGCCTATACTTGTGATGTATGAAATGTGGTGAAAATGATTTGTGATATGTATGTTAAAATGGGGTTAATACAAAGAAAGTGTGAAAGAGTGAATTAGCAATAAAACTGTTTTGGACAGTAGCAGTGAAGTGAATTTGAAAAATCACCAAAAATAGTATAAATTGAATCAGAGACTGAATGAGATATCAAATTAAAGCTTAATGAGTCTATTTTCATATAAAAGAAACATACAAAGAAAAAGATTTCTATATTTTGATATATTTATGTTTTTATGAGACTGATTCAGAATGATTATGTGATACCCTGTTCTGACTTTGGAAAATCACAAAAATTTGGAGAAAAATAATTAGAGTCTCAAAATTATATTTTTAAAATCCATAATGAGTCTATTTTCAAGATAAATCAACAAGAACATTATCCGAGTTCTATACTGTGAGATAATTATTTTTTAGTAAAGAGAGGTCAGAACTGTTAGAAAGTGAAATAGGGGAAATTTTAATGAATAAACTGTACTAATTGGCTAAACCAAAAATTATGAAAATTTGAGTATAGTTTCATGGAAAATTTACGGATCTTAATTTGGAGCTCTGTAGCTCGAATTATAAATAATTAAGGGACTATGACTCGTGTGGACAGTTTGATGTGAACATTTATTAGTAAATTGTGAAATCGTACTTACAAGCATGCTATATACATTAAGGATGTGGAATGGAGAGGAGGAGGAGGAAAATAAATATATGTGGAATACATGGAAACTATGGTATATGAAATGTTGATATAATGAAATAAATGATATGTGTTTATAAGAAAACAAAAAGAGAATGATATGTATCATGATATGTATATATATATATATATATATATGACTAGTCTCAATGTAATGCTTGTTGGGTATGGAATTGAATTGAAATATTTCAGGCAAACATGTTATTTTGCGCATCTGAATCGTGGTCTTTTATAAAGATATGATCTAGCTTTAAATATGAATGCTTGATGATTAAGCTGAAGATATTTGGTAAGATGATAATCTTGGTATAAATGTATAAGTGGTACTATAATAAACAAGGTAAAATGAGTATGAGAGACACATGTATGATGACATACAAATGCTATGTTTGTGGTTTAATTAAGGATGTTTAATCATTAAATGAATACCATGTTATATGCTTTTGATTTTGTATAAGTGTGTAAGAGATCAAGGTTAACCAAAGCTTGGAAAATAGCCTAGGTATATTCCACACAGGCAGAGACACGACCATGTGTCTCAGCCGTGTATGGAACACGACTTTGGGACACGGGCGTATGGAGCCTTAAAGCATGAAATTTCCAAGATTTTCGTAAGTTCTCGGTTTAGTCCCAAACCCTTTCTAAAGTATGTTTTGGGCTCCGTAGACTCAAATAAGGGACTATGTGTAAGAGAATGAACGCTTTGAAATATGAATAAAATTTTCTGGCTCGTATTTTAGTTTAATGTTTGTATGTTTGTCTGGTAACCCCTTGTACGTTAGCCCGGCCTCGGATACGGGTAAGGGGTGTTATAGTGGTTTGTTCTTATTTTATTCTTCGTCTATCTTAGTTTTTCAACCCTTTTTTATTTTAATTTCTTCATTTTTCAAATATGTATATTTTTCCTATCTTTTATACATTTGATTATGTATTTTATATATCATAATATTTAACCTTTTATATAGTTTATTTTCAAATATATATTTTCTATGCATGTATATATATTATATAATCATTTCATTATAAATATAAATTCTTTTACATATTTTATATTTTATACATTATTTTCTAAACCAATATATTTTATATTTTTATATAATTATTATTCTTATAAATATATTTTTATTATATATTATATTTTAAATTTATTATTAAATATCACATTTCTTATATACTCATTCTATTTATCAATTGTTTATATTATACATATATTTTTAAAACTTATGTTTTATTATTATTATACAATATTTGTTTTACTTTAGAATTAATGTATTATTGTTATGTTATGTATTTCATACGTTATGTAATATCTTAGACTTTTATAATTTACTTTCAAATGCATATTTTTATATATGTACATTGATATATTGTATTATATGCATCATTTCATTTATTAATCCATTCATGTGTACATTAAATTATTGGATTGTATATTTTATATTTTATGTAGATTCTATTTATCCATTTTTACTCATACATATTTTACACATTAATATTTACCATGTTTTTATATTATTTAATGTTTTATTTATGATATATTGTATATAATTAGTGCATTTATTATGCTTTCTTTTGGGTATATTCCTATTTTCTTAGCATGATTATTTTTATTATTCTATTTGACCTCTATATAGTGATTGCATTTATATAAAGTGTTATAATACTTTGTAATATACGCTATTTGAATATCTATGTTTCAGTAATATAGAATTGTCACTCTAAAAGGTCATTTAAAACAATATTTAAAAGTTTTATAAAAATAAAAAGGCAATGCTTAGTATTTGAAAGCTTGAGAAAAGTAGTGCCCTAACTTATTGGGTTGCAACCTTTCTCGTTGAGTTCGAATAGTCAAGTACCCTTCTAAGTTTTTAAGATTTTCAAAATATGAGCAACTGTCTTGGAATTTCAAAGTGTTGTGTCCTAACTTATTAGATGTGGCGATTTGTCGTTTCGAGATAGGGATTTCCAAAAGGTTAACTCAGTGTCAATGTTTTGATACGAGTGAACCCAAATTTTCAAAATCAAAGTATTTTAAAGAGGAATACATCTTAAAATTTTTTAAATTTCTGACATTAAAGACATTTGATAATCAATTAGGTACCAATTTTTGGGCGTTACGAGGGTGCTAATCCTTCCTAAATGCGTAATCAAACTCGAACCCGTTCTTTTATTTCGTGGACCAAAACTAATGATTTTAAAACAAAATGTTTTAAAGGTGATCCAATCACACCTAAAAAGATTGGTGGCGACTCCTGTTTTCGTTTTTTAAAATCGATTCCCATTTTTCAAAACTCGATTTGAAAATGGTCTCGACACCAATAATATATACTATGATTGATGAGCTCATAAATACTATGATTTTCATTCCCTTATTATTTTTCCATATTTATCCCGTTGAATTTCTTGGAATTTTCGATGGATTTTCAGAGGTACACTTTTAGTGTACATTTTCGGGTCCGTCAATTCATATTCATGTGCGCACATTTCCATTCCAGAGAGCACTCTCCCGCGAACCTCAACCTTGCAGCGGGATTACCAGTCCAGGCTAAATCACCTGCAATATAAATCATAGAGTATTGTCGGGATTACCAGTCCAGGCTAAATCCCCTGCAACGACAATTACTCTAACGAGCTTGGATCTGAATTACCAGCCCAGGCTAAAGTCAGACCCTGATTCGGATTATCTGTCCGGGCTAAATCCATTTTACACATATTCTTCGGGAGGGCTATATCAGGATAGGATCACCCGTCCGGGCTAGATCCTTTTTATCGTCAATTCCTTTTCAGAGATCCATCGAAATTTCCTTTCATTCAACCGGGATTTCTTCCCCTTTTTATCAAATATATCAATGTTTCATCAATTTTCATACAATGAACATTCAAATCATATTCACATCAATAACATACATTTAAAGCATTTAAGAATATAATTCAAGTTACACGAACTTACCTTGATACTTGTTCGTCTACAAAAATCTACTAATCCTGAACTTTTTCCTTTCCTCGATCTAGCTTCATATTTGAATCTTCTGGATCTAAATAAATAAATTTAATTATCAATTTAATACATTTCATGTTCATATGCAATAATTTCTATAATTTCATTATTATTATTTATAGTTTATTCAAAGCTATCTATTTGAGTCATAGTCACTAAATTATTTATAACTCGAGCTACAGAACTCCAAATTAAGATCCATTAATTTTCCCTAAAACTAGACTCATATATCTTCTTACCATAAAATTTTAAGAATTTTTGGTTCAGCCAATAAGTACAGTTTATTCTTTAAAGTCACCCCTGCTCTGCTGTCTGACAGTTCTGACCCTTCTTCACTAAAAATTAATTATCTCTTCATACAGAATTTATATGATGTTCCCGTTTCTTTATCTTGAAAATATACTCATTCAGGATTCTAGACATATAAATTTAATCCCATAATTATTTTATTCAATTTTTTATGATTTTTCAAAGTGAGAATAGGGGAACTCAAATTCATTCTGACTTTATCTCACAAAATTCATTATATCTCATGATTTACAGATCCATTGCTTACACCATTTTTCCATGAGAAACTAGACTCAATAAGCTTTAATGTAATATTTTTTTCATCTTCTAATTCGATTCCTACAATTTATGGTGATTTTTCAAAGTTAGTCTACTGCTGCTGTCCAATTTTGTTTTAGTGCAAGCTGTTTATTACCATTTTTCCCCTAAGCTTTTAATAAATAACAATTTCGTCCCTAATCAATTAGCCTCTCAATTGAGCTGATTTTTCTCAATTAACACTTTATTTTATCACCTTAAACTAGTTTACAACCTTTAGGAACCAAAATTTCAGCAATTTCACAATTAGGTCCTAAAAATCAATTTCTATTGAAGTTACCTAATAAAATCATCTCATAAACAAATTAAAGCTTCAATTTCATTCTATTTCATCATAAACTATGGTGACTTTCAATTTCATCCATGAAATCAAAAACTAATGCATTTAATAGTAGGACCTAGTTGTAAAAGTCTTAGAAACACAAAAATTACAAGAAAAAGGCAAGGATTAACTCACTTGGTGAAAAAATTATGGAATACCAGCTTAGACAACCCTCCTATGGTGTTTTTAGCTGCTGGAATTGAAGAGAAATGAAGAAAAATCTAGATATTTCCTATTTAGTCCTAGTTTTATTTAGTTAATTTTGCAATATTCCAATTTTGCCCTTAATTTATCAATTTTCCTGCTGATTTCATGCCCTTGCCGTCCAGCCCAAATAAATTTTAGGTCTAATTGCCTTTTAAATCCTCTCATTAGACACTTAAGCTATTTAATCATCCCATCCACTTTTACACCTTTTACAATTTAGTCCTTTTCATTTAATTAACTATCCAAACATTAAAATTTCCTAACGAAATTTTAATACCACATTACTAACATTTCATAAATATTTATAAAATTATTTTTGACTTGGTTTTACGAGATAGAGGTCCCGATACCTTATTTTACCCAATTTCTTAAATAATTTCTTTTTCTAACTAACCACTAAATCGGTAAAATTTTTCTATCAATATTTTCATACTGTTTTCCTATCATATCAATTTTCATGCAAAAAATATTGAAATAAATTTCTCTTTAAATCGGATTTGTGGTTACAAAACCACTATTCTGATAACCTTGAATTTAGGCCATTACATCAATCATGTCACAATTTAAACAGAAATCACATTTGAAGCTAAGGCTTTTGACTTAAAAGACGGATGGAGCAAACAATACCTTCTTAGCTACTCAGCCTATTACTACAATGAAGTGCCCTTAATTTATTTAATTTCTATTACACACTCTTACATAAACTCACATTTCTAACCAACAACACGATGAAGCAAAAAAATGATGCTGACCTACTTGGCAATTCTAAGCATTTGAGTGCCTACTATCTTTTAGTTAATAATGCCAAGGAAAAGCGACTAAATTTGGCTTCAAAAGTCCCTAAGTTCAGTGGAAGATACTCACTACAATCCAAATTTAGTTACATTGCCGTGGCAAAACAGATTGTACTTCTCATAGACAAACAATACATAATAGTTACATTGCCATGGCAAAACAGATTCAACTGAACTAAAACGATTATACTAGAGTGATCATACATACTAAATATAAAATGTAGTCTAAATGCACAACACACCCCCACCTAAGGGATGCATTGCCTTCAATACATTACCAAATATATAAGAGAACAACTAAAAAGAGAGATGTATGGAAAAAATGCCATGGTAGAAGAAAATGATATGCAAGATGCATGAAAGAAAGAAAAAACTTAGCTAGCTTGGACTAGCATGTAGATACCTCATTCTGCCTGATGAGTGGATTTTTGGGCACTGACCTTTTTAGGGGTCATTTCTTTCCCTTCCTTGTTAGTCTCTGTTGACTCATCAATCAGAAGATCAATGTCGCGATCTTGTGCAAATATGGAAGATGGTAGCGAAGTTGGAAAAAGGTCTTTCCCTTTGGTGGTGGCAGGGGTGGAAGTATCATCCTTTTCACATTTTTCCTCCTTTTCACAGTTGCATCCATCATGTACCTTTTTCCAATTACTAAAGTCATTATGAGTAAATGTAGTTGATCCAAAACGACTACTTGGGTTGCTATTAAAAAGAAAACAAGGCAAACAAAACATTTCATCTTTAGAAGGTGAATATTCTAACCAGGAAAATTGTTTAAACCATGATGGTTAAAAATAACAATGATGCTTTTTTGAATTGGAAGTAGGATATTCTAAAAGAATAGGTTGATAAGGTCCAACCTTAATATAAGATCTTCTAATTTTATCACGCATATTAACCGGATACTCATATATTTGCTTACATTATCCAAGTTCAAGTTCTAAGTTAGACATAGCAAGTGCCTCATCTTCAACTCTAGGAATTTTATAAGAACGAGCATCAGAGTTTAAAGGAACAAACGATGAAAGTGGTACCTCAATTTGTGATGCTTCTAAAGGTGATTGTGTAGTCTCTGTACTTTTGTTTTAAAAAAACGAATCAATTGTTTTCGACTTCATAACTACAATATCTTAAAAAGACAAAAAAATTAATAACTATAAAATAAAATTAAACTATAAACTTTAAAACACAATAAAAAGAATTGTAAAATTACAAAAAATGAAAAGAAAAACCTTCAAAGATGAACTCGATGTCGCATTTTAAGGAAAAATGTTGATGACAATAGTTGTTAATAGCAATAGGAAAAGAGATTTCATTTTCACTTGTTAACAAATTGAATTTTAACCTAAATTCACATTTAATATTATATTAAAAAGTGAATAACTATCATCTAAAAAAGAAAGTTGGAAATATATCATGTTACATTTAATGTTATATTAGAGTTGATTACAATAATATATTGTATAAATATTTAAAGTTAAAAATTTTAAATATATTATATGAGAAAAATAAAAAAAATAAAGATTTTTTTTTAATGTTCAAAGTTGGAAAGGAGGGCCAAAAAATAATTTAAGGGGGGCCAAAGTTTTCAAATATTAAGGGGCTAAATAATAAATATTCTTTTTTATAATTTTAGGGGGGCCAAGGCCACTGCCAGTTCCCCCAAATTCGCCACTGAGTGTATGCTTGCACATTATTGCTGTGACGTTAAACAACCGATCACTCCTTCGTTTGGAGCTGAATGACAATGCTGTAGAATGCTATGTATTTTTTCATCAGGAACACATTTCCTAATTATTTGATCAACACAATGTTTGAATAAGATAGATTCATCCCAATAATAGTGTTTGGCATCATGAAGAAATTTTTGTCTTCTCTGATTGTTGAGATCAAGTGGAAACACACCACTTACTAAATAGTTCACTATGTTAGAATACCAAGATAATGTCAGTTGTTCGTCTGGGTATTCTTCTTTAATAAGTGTATCATAACTACCTTCACTTCTAGATTCTATCCTCGACAAGTAATTTGCTACATGATTCTCAGTCTCTTTTTTATCTCTAATTTCCAAGTCAAACTCCTACAACAGCAGTATCCACGTAATCAACCTCGGCTCAGAATCTTTCTTGCTCATTAGATACTTAATTGTAGAGTGATCTGTGTAGACTATGACCTTTATACCAACTAGTTATGAATGAAACTTATGAAACACAAAAATCACAACTAATAACTTCTTTTTCCGTAGTGGTGTAGTTAAGTTGCACTTCCGATAAAGTTCTGCTAGCATAGTATATTGCCCGTAGCATTTTGTCTTTCCTTTGCCTCAACATGGCTCCCACAACATAATCACTAGCGTCACACATAAGTTCAAAAAGTAGCTTCCAATCTGGAGCTACTACAATTAGTATTGTTATGATTTTTTTCTTTAACTCTTCAAAGGCTACCAAACACTATCAATCAAAATTGAAAGGTCTATTTTGCTTTAAAAAACTGCACAAGGGTTTAGATATCTTCGAAAAATCATTAATGAATCTTCTATAAAAACCTGTATGACCTAAAAAAATTCTAATACCTTTGACATTGGTGGGAGGTGACAATTTCTCTATCACTTCAATTTTTGCTCCGTCCACTTCAATTCCTCTTTATGATATCCTATGCCCCAGGACAATTTCTTCACGAACCATGAAGTGGCATTTCTCCTAATTTAAAACAAGATTCGTTTGTTCACAGTGGCATATACCCAATTCCAATTTTTTTAAGCAATCTTTAAAATCATTCTGGAATATAGAAAAGTCATCCATAAAGACTTCAAGAAAGTTTTCCACCATGTTAGAGACTATGGCCATCATATAATGGTGAAAACTTGTCAGGGCATTACATTACCCAAACGACATCCATCTGGATGCAAAAGTACCTTATAGACTGTGAAAGTTGTCTTCTCTTAGTCATTGGGGACTCTGGAAATTTGATTATACCAGAATAACCATAAAAAAAATAGTAGAAAGTTTTCCCAAGTAACCTATCCAACATCTGATCAATGAATGGTAGGGAAAAATGATCCTTTCTCGTTGCCTTGTTAAGCTTACAGTAATCCATACATACTCTCCATCCCGTGACAGTACGAGTTGGTATGAGCTCATTGTTATCATTACTTACCACTGTCACACCTCATTTCTTGGGTACACATTACACAGGACTCACCTGTGAGCTGTCTGAAATTGGGTAAATGATACCAGCATCAAGCGACTTAACAATCTCTTTCTTAACGACTTCTTCCATGATCAAATTCAGTCTTCGTTGCTGTTCAATGAAATTTCTAGGGCAATCCTCTAACAAAATTTTATGCGTGCAGAATACAGGGCTAATTCCCTTTATATCAACCAGGGTCCATCCCAATGCGCGCTTAAATTGCCGAAGAACATCTAACAACCTTACCTCTTTCTCGTGTGTCAGCTCTGCAGAAATTACTACCAGAAAAATAATATTGTCACCCAAATATGCATACTTCAAATGTTGTGCCAAAGGTTTTAACTCCAGTGAAAGATGTTCCTCTATAGAGGGTTTAGGCAGGTGGAAAAGTCGATTTGATAAATCCAACGGTTCAAAATTTTTTCCTTGTTTATCCACCATCTGCTTGGTAGCCATAAATTCACTAAACTCCTCAAAACTTATTGTATCACACTACTCAAGTGAGTCTTCATCATTATCAGAATTGTTGTTGTAATATCTAATGAATTCCTCTATTGATGTTTCTATTAACCCAATGACACGACTTTCATCATTAACATCAACGCATCTCAAAGCATAAAATACATTAAAGGTAACATGCTGATCATTTAACCTCGCGGTCAGCTTGCCTTTTTGTACATCAATTAAAGTTCTGCCTATAGCAAGAAAAGGTCTTCTAAGAATAATTAACACATCTTGGTCAATTTTACATTCTAAAATAAGAAAATTTGCAGGAAAGATAAATATATCTACTCTTACCAGCACATCTTTAATTTTACCTTCTGGATGCACGTAGGATCGATCAGCTAGTTGCAACGTAATCATAGTAGGTCTCGCTTTTCCAATTTCTAGCTACCTAAAAATAGACATAGGTATTAGATTTATAGTTTCCCCTAGATTACATAATTCCTTAGCAACATAATGATTTCCAATTGAACATGGGATTGTGAAACTCCCTGGGTCCTTTAAGTTTGGAGGTAATTTATTCATCAACATTATTTTGTATCCTTCAGTGACAGCAACAGTCTCAAATTCTTGCAATCTACACTTTTTCGATAAGATATCTTTCATAAATTTAACATAATTGGAAATTTGCTCCAAAGCTTTAACCAGTGGTATGTTAATATGGAGTTGTTTCTAAACCTCCAAAAATCTTTTGAATTGAATATCCTTCTTAGAATTATGAAATCCTTGAGGAAAATGTAAAGGTGGTCATCCTTCATATTGTTGATATTGTTTTGTCATTGCATTCTTGTTGACGACATGATCTGGGTCTACCACAACATTTTGTTGCTTACCCTTTTTAGATGTAGTATGTTCTTAAGCAACGTCATCAAGCTGATTTCCACTTTTAAGAGTGATGGCCTTACATTGCTTCTTCCCTTGTGATCTTGAATTCTTGATATCATTAGGCAATGCCCCTTACAGTCTCGAATTCAAAGTGCTAGCTATTTGCCCCACCTAAATCTCAAAAGCTTGGAGAGACACAAACTAACTCTGAATTATAGCATCATTCTTGGCCATATATTCATTCAACAAAGCTTCAATAGATGATGATGATAAAACTGATGCTTGACCTTGCTAGACATTTTACCTCGACATAGGTTGAGTATAACCAGGCGGTGCATTGATGGCATTCTGTCCTATCATTTTGGTAAAATTCCTCGCACCTTGATTATTCCAACTAAAATTTGGATGTTACTTCCACCCAGGATTATACGTGTTGGAATAGGGGTTATTGTTCTGGTTGAAATTACCCATGTAGCACACAAATGCTGGATTTGATAGACATTCATCAAACACATAGTCTTCACCACAATAAACACATGATAGTTCGGCTGATTTTAATTCCTGGACTGCAGTAGGCCTTTTCATTATTTTAATCATATTAGCCAAAGAAGATACTTGGGCTATCAACAAAGTGATTGCATACAGCTCTATAGTACCAGCAGCTCTCTTGCCTGTCCCAACTCTTGTGGTAGGATATTGATAATCATTGTTGGCAATCCTTTCCAAAATCTCATATGCTTTATTACAAGATTTATCCAATAAAGTACCATTTTCTGAAGCATCAACTACCATCCTCGTATGTGCATTCAACCCATTATAGAATATCTCAACCTGAGTCCAATGTTGGAATCCATGCATCAGACATTTCTGAATTAAATCTTTGAAACATAGTGTTTCATCCTACAATTTTTGAAAAGATGTGATGTCATTTCTAAGCTTGGCAATCATATTTGGGGGATTATATCGTAGCAAAAACCTCTGGCAAAAATCATTCCATGATGCCACTATTCCCTACGGCAAAGCACTCAACCATGCTCTTGCCCAATATCTTAAAAAATATGGAAACAATTTCAGCCATGTTCTTTAGGCACACCTTGCTACCTAAGCGAGTCAAAAACCTCTAGAAAGAGTCATAAAAACAATCTTGGATCTTCAGTGCGCAGTCCATCAAACTGTTTTACTGTTTGTAACATCTGAAGCATTACCAGTTTCAAATCAAACTATTGTGCCTGTATTTGTGGTCTGACTATCCATGGATTCAAGTCATCCAAAATTGGCACAACATGATCTCAGATTGGTCTATCTCAATCATCTATCACCCCACGAACATGAGGATTAGCGCCCTGGCCATTCAAATTATCATTCACACAAGGTTTTAGCATTTTGACCATTCGAATTATCATTGGGACTAGGATCATTCTCAATTCTAGCCACTTTTCATAGTTATTTCCACCTTCTTTGTAAAGTTCTCTTGATTTCTAGGTCAAAAGGATATTCTTTGTTAGCATGAATGCCTCTTCTCATGCACCAATGGCAAACCTATAGAAGTTAAATATAACTAATTTAAATAAAACTAATGGAATTAAGTAAACTAATCAAACCAAGTTACACCAAATTGCCTATCTTCGGCAATGGCACCAAAAACTTATAGCTTGTGAATATGATATGCGAATTGTGCAAGTAATAAAATGATAAGTGAGATCGTCTCCACAGGGATCAAATTAGGTATAAAAGTCGTCAAGTTATTATAATAAATTGTGATAATTGTTATGGAAAAGTCAAGTTAAGTACGTAGCGGTAAATTAATATAATAAAGATGAGTATGAAATATATACTGTTTAATATTAGAAACTGCTAGGGCAAAGCAATAGTAAAATGCAAAGGCAATTACAAGAATATTTACGTGAATAAATGCTAGTGAATAAATAATTAACTAAGACTGCTATGGTAAAGATACTGCGACAATGGATTGAAGATCTGTGATGTTGATACGAAGGTTGGGATTACTAAGAATCTACTCTTACTTTCAGTAATGCCTCAGCATAATTGTACTTAATCTACAGCTTAGAAGAGACCTAAAGGGACCTGCTTCTTTCGAGAGCAAGGTCTCAAGTTTCCTGGCCTGTGTCTATTGACCTTATCACAGTACCCTACAATGTTTTGTCTTCATTCCATATGAACGTTTCTCTATGTCTAAAGTCTACAACAAGTATATGGCAAGTACTTGCTCATATCATTCAATTGTGGTCCAACTAATCTAACCTTTTTAGAATTAGATTTAGTTTATGGGCATGTTGCACATTCATCTATGTCTAGAGAATATACGCATACATTTAGGAAATAAAAACACAATTGAATGAACTAGCAGATTCAATAAAATATATGCTTCAACCATTAAAGAAAATAAAAGTTTTCATCTTGTAATCCCAACCCTATAAGATTTAACTCATGGATTGGTGATTAAAATTCAAGTTTGAAATAACATCCAACATCGTTTTGATCAAATTAATTCACGGAAGAATGAATTAAGAAATAAAGTAAGAACTTAGAAAAATAGCTATTGCCAAATCAATCCTTAATACAACAACACAGTGTCCTATGATGGTTGAGAGGGACTGCCTTCAGCTTCCCCTTTTTGTCTCTACTCAGTCACTACCTTCAATTGTTGCCTTTGGATCCTCACACTTAGGGCTTCCTCCTTCGACTTTTTATAGGTTTTTTCTTCCTAGAATAGCTCTAATAGCCCATGATATCTTCTCTTTTTTAGGCAATTTTTTTCTGGTACAAGTAGAGTTAGGTTGAAACTGGTCTACGATAAGTGTTGACTCTGTCATCTACCTGGAAATGCCATGGCATGCAAGGTGGAAAACTGTCCAACCTTTTTCCACGACAAACCTTCATTCCTTTATTTCTTTCTCCGCATCATGCACCTGCCAAACCACCAAACACAACCCTTCCACATGCAATTAAAAGTACCTAACATGTAAACACAGTCTAAGCTCATAATGCAAATGATAGAAATACTAGTAAAATATCCTAATATGCCACCAAGTGCACCTAAATAAAAATATTTAGCTAGGTCTAGAGGCATGAAACATAACTATTTTCAAGAGTTATTAGCCTTCGGGTGTACTACAACTAGTTAAGATTTTCCTTTTGAAATGGGAGTGTGTGACTATGGACTTCGTTAGTCGGTTGTCCTTGACACCCACTAAGAAATATTCTATTTGGGTCATCGTGGATTGTTTGACTAAGTCTGTTCATTTTCTTTCGATCAGGATAGACTACTCTCTATAGAAACTGGCTAAACCATACATTTCTAAGATTATTAGACTGCAAGGGGTTCTGGTCTGGACTACCTCTAATAGGGACTTTCATTTCACTTTTCAATTTTGGAAGAAACTTTATAAGGCTTGGGGTACTCGGTTGGACTTCAGTTTTACGTTTCATCCTTAGACTTTAGTGATTCAGATTTTAGATGATATGGAACAAAATTGTATAATCGACTTTCGTGGTAGTTGGGAGGAGTTTCTGCCATTGGCTGAGTTCACTTATAATAACAGCCTTCAGTCGAATATTCAGATGGCACTTTACGAGGCTCTATATAGTCATAAGTGTTGTATCCCTTTGTGTTGGACTAAGTTGGGTGAAAGGTGGATTCCGGGTCCTAAGTTGGTTTTTGAGACTAAGGACAAGGTTAGGTTGATTTGGGATCGTCTTAAGGTAGCTTCTGATAACTAAAATTCATATTCGGATCTGAAGAGGGGAGATATTGTGTTTTCTATGGGTGACCAAGTTTTCCTTAAGGTATCTCTGTGGAAGAAAGTTCTTCGGTTTAAATGTAAGGGCAAGTTGAACCCTAGGTTCATTGGGCCATACCAGTTACCTATCAATTAGAGCTACCTCCAGAGTTTGATTGTATGTGTTCCACGTCTCTATGTTGAGGTAGTATCGATCTGACCCATCTCATATTATATCTGTTGAGATTGAGGTAATACCGGATTTGACCTTCGAGGAGGAGTAGGTTCAGACTTTGGATATCAACATTAATGTCTTAAGGAGGAAGACCATTCCTTTGGTTAAGGTTCTATGGCAGAATCATGTATTCAAGAAGCCACATGGGAACCTAAGGACTCGATTCGACAACAATACTCGCATTTGTTTAAATTAGGTAAAATTTCAAAGCTAAAATTTCTTTAAGGGGGACAGTTGTAATGCTTGAAAAATTTGAATCTCTGATTTGTTAAATTATGTCATAATTAAGTATCTATTTCAGTGGATAAGGGCCTTGAATGTGTACTTGAGGTCATGGGCTCAAATCTCTCTTTTGGAAACATTCAATTATTTTTGCTCCTAGCCCTATCCCTATTTAGTTAGCTTAAATATTTCTTTCATGCAACTTGTGAAAAAATGAGTCTGTCGGTTCAGTGGTAAGGTGTTAGCTTACCCTATAATCATGTGTTTGAATCTCTGCATCAGCGAAGTGGCAAAATTTATTATATATGTATTTGAGTTACCCATGTAGTGCTTGTGGTTAAATTGAATTCTATCTTTGGGTAACCTGATAGGATATATGAATATTTGGTTGGGGTTTTGTTTTGTTTTGTTTTAAAATATATATATTCGATTACTATTTTATTTTTTTATTTTTCCCTAAAAAATCCCTATCCTCTCTCTCACGTTACTTATGTTCTCCCTATCCCCTTCACGTTACACACGTTTGCTTTGTTATTTTTCTTTCATACTCAAATCTTTTACTAGTGCCATCGAATCATTTTGTGTTTATTGCTCTAAATTTCGTGTTCAAGAAATTGTTCTAAGTATTTTATTGCCTGTACCGTTAATTTAGGTTAATAAGGTTTGGTGGCTCTTGCGCTTAATTTATGATTTCGGGTTTGTTATGAATATCATTGTAATGGTGCTGGTTTCTTAGGTGGAGATTCTGAACCGAACGCTCATTTGATGAGTTAGATTTCTATTGGGCTACTACTTCTTGAAGGTAAGGAGTTAATTTGGGCGGTTTTAGGTTGAAAATCTTCGATTTAATTTTGATGTTGGATATATCAACTTTTGGTGATTTGGGTTGGGAATAATCTCAATTGGTGATTTAATGGTCATGTTTAGGTTCTAGATGTCTCATGGTTGCTTTCGTATCAAAATCAGATTAGGTGTGTAATGAAAACCTAAGAAAGTAGTGAATGGAAAAAGCTGAAATTTGGAACTGTCGATGCCACACAGCAGTGTGCCAGACCATGTAAGCCACAGTTTGAGGCAATTGGGTTGTGTGGGCCATAAGGGCGTGTGGACCCAAATTTTAAAATGTTCCCATAGGGTCGTATTCGTCGTACGAGTCAAAAGTAGGCCTTCCATAGGGTTTGTATGGTATAAATTGGGTTACAAATCATAAGTTATAATGTTTTGTTAGCATTAAATACAGTTTATGTACGTATGATTTGTAACACCCCGAACCCGAGACCATCGCCGGTGTCGGACACGAGGGGTTAACAAGCCAAGTTCACATATTTTGCCCCCCAATTTGACATTTCCAGTCAGGCTGGAAAACTGCGTCACCGTCGCCTTAAAAATCATATCTCGAGTTTCAAAACTCGGAAACTGGTTTCGTAAATTTTCCCTGAATTTAGACTCATATATCCATCCATGGATTTATTTCTAGAATTTTTGGTCGGGCCAATTGGTACAGTTTATTAGTTAAAGTCACCCATGTTACAGGGATCGACTGCTCTGACCTTAGTGAGTTATAACTTGAATATATCTCTGTACAGGGCTTTAATACTGGTGCCGTTTGTTTCTAATGAAACTAGACTAAAAATGGAATCTGTACATATAAGGCATGACTCCTAATTCTTTCTGGATAATTTATAGTAAATTTTTAAATTTGCGACAGGGGACCCAGAAACCGTTCTGGCCCTGTCTCACAATAGCTTTAATATCTCTTAACATGTAACTCGTATGACCATTTCGTTTCTTCCATATGAAAATAGACTCATCAAGGTTCATTTACATAGCTTATTCACTATTTAATACCATTCCTACAAATTTTGGTGATTTTCACATTCACGTCACTGCAGCTGGCAGCATCTGTTTTTAAGGTAGGTCTTACCTATTTTGTAGTCTCCATGAACCACTAGTCTTGCCATACATAGGTTCATATATGATCATTTTAACCATACCAATGGCTGATCATGTGACCAACATTCCCATCTCCAATCCATAATCACATCATGACACCATATATATATATACAAACCGCAAATAGTCTAAGTTCAGTACTTCACTTTTACGAGCCATTTTCGCATGGCCGTACACATATACATCACAACATATTTAAACCAACAAGGGTAGTCCTATACATGCCATTTCAAAGTTCAACCAAAATTTATACCAAAATAGAGGCATTGATAGTGTGGATGACTTCGACTTTAATGATCCCGAATCCGATTGCTATCGGCGTAATCTATAAAACAGAGAGCCAAAGCAACGGGTAAGCATTTTATGCTTAGTAAGTCTCAAGGAATAAAATCAGCTTTAATTTAAGCAATACATTCACATAACCAAATGCATCATTTCATTAATACACATTCTCATAATCATTCTTACTTCACACTTCATCATTATATACTTTCACAAAGTATCAACCATTCCAATAGCTGAAATTGTTAGTCGATTGAGCGAATGTTGCTCAAATATGTCGACTTTCCAATGCACATATAAACGTACCTTATTCTTTGGGCTTTTCGAGCGTACTAATTGAATTTATTACAGCAACCAACACTCACCTCCAGCCCAAGCTTCTTCGGAATACAACCGGATATAACCACGTGCACGAATGCCTTCGGTCTTACCGGATAGAATGACTCGCACGAATGCCTTGGTCTTAGCCGGATGTAGCCACTAGCACAATTGCCTTGGTCTTAACCCGGATATAATTTCCAGCATAATTGTCTTCGGGCTTAGCCCGGTATCATTCAATTTCTCATGCACACATACATCAATAATCATTGGACATACATATTTCATTTTCGTTACTAAGGCTCAAACACAATTATAATCACTAGCATAATCGCCTTGGGACTTAGCCCGGTATCATTCGAATACTCATACACACAAATCAATAATCAATACATCCATATTTCATTCCACATAATTCAATTAAGGTCACTTCTTGAGGACTTACCTCGGATGTTGTCGAACGGCTTTTACGGCTATTCGATCACTTTTTCCTTCCCCTTGTCCAATTGTGGCCCTCTAAGCTCTTGAGCTAATTCAAACAAATTCAATTTATTAAAACCTCATTGTGCTAGCTTATGGCGAATATGACAAGGAGTTTAAATGGTCAAATGGCCACCCTTTAGCTTGAATACACAATGGTCATGCACATTTTATACTACATCAAGCAATTCAATACAATTCATTCGGGCATCAAGGAAAAGCTAAGGCCTTCAATAGGCTACCTAAGGCGAATATACATGTCCATGTTGAGGCCAATTATGCACTTAATACCACACAAAAACAGCATGCATTTTACTAGTTAATGCTTTGCATGTTGTAGCTCAAAACTTATAATATAGCATCAAGCACTCATATGTGTGCTAGGCCGAATGTGCTTGCAATTTCACAAGCATTCTTCAACATCTTCTTCTTTAAACAAACATATTCATCACTTACTTCATAGCCAAAACATCATGTGCAAACATATATATACATATATGAGCATGGCGAATTTCAAGGTGTCCATAGCCATCTAAAACACAAATTTTAACTAACATGCAAGAAGCATGAACAATGCTCATGAATGCATCATGGCGAATACATCATAATCATGCCCTTTTATCTTCAATCATGGTTAAACAAAAGAAAACTCAAAGTCTTACTCAAGATGGCTACAAAGAAATTTCAAGAGTAGACAATCCATCATTGCATGCATCATCATCAAGCTTCACACTTAACATGCAATGGCTTTATCACAATACCAACCTTGACCAAATACCACTTCCATGGCATAACAAGGATTTGAACCATGGCTAACATGAACATCAAGTTGGCAACTAAAACATGCATGAATCTCATGACACAACCTCATACATACCTCAATCTTGATGCAAGTTTAGCCAAATATCCTTCTAGATCTCTTCTAAACAAAGGAAATGAAGCAAAAATCTCTTCTTCCTCTTAGTATTTTTGGCCAAAAGGAGAGAACAAGGATGAACAAATTTTTGTTTTCTCTTCTTGGTTACTGCAACGGAGGAATGCTACTCTCTCACACACATTTTTTTTCATTCTTTTCTTACCCATGCTTATTTGTTTATTATTTCTCCCTAATGCCCAACAAAACATGTTTCATGACATGTTTAGCCCATATCTCTTTGTCATGGCCGGCCATCACTTGTAAAAGGGAATTTGACATGCAAGTCCATTATTTTGCATGCATGCTTTAATTAGTCATCACACATTTCCTATCGTACTTTCAAAGTTCACTACTAAGTCCTTTCTTGTGGAATTCACCTTTATAACACTAAATCAATCATCATAAAATGTAATACATGAGCACACACATATTATAGGCATCAAAATAAATTTTTAATTATTTTTATGCCTCGGTTTTGTGGTCCCGAAACCACATTCCGACTAGGGTCAATTTTGGGCTGTCACAACTCTCCCCACTTAAGAAATTTTCGTCCCGAAAATCTTACCGTAAATAGGTTTGGATATCGCTCTTTCATAGAGTTCTCGGTCTCCCAAGTAGCTTCTTCTATCCCGTGCTTGAGCCATAACACTTTCACTAGCGGAACCCGCTTGTTTCATAACTCTTTCACTTCTCGTGATAGGATACGAATCGGTTCTTCCTCATAACTCATATTAGCTTGAATTTCAATTTCGATGGACTAATCACGTGCGATGGATCGGATCTATAGCGTCAAGCATCGAAACATGAAAGACATCGTGAACCTTTTTGAGTTCAGGCGAATTAAACGATATGCCACTGGACCGACTCGCCGGATATCTCATATGGCCCAATGAACCTCGGGCTCGGCTTGCCCTTACGGTAGAATCGAGTATCTTTTTCCAAGGCGATACCTTGAGAAACACTTTATCACTCACCGATACTCGATATCCTTACGCTTCAGATCCGCGTCACGACTTCGACGATCGGAGGCTATCTTTAGACTTTCACGGATTACTTTCACTTTCATTCAGCATCTCTAATCAAATCCACCCGAAAATCTTGCTTTCACCAAGCTCGGTCCAAAACAATGGTGTACGGCATTTACGACCGTACAAAGCCTCGTAGGTGCCATCTTAATACTCGATTGAAAGTTGTTGTTGTAAGCGAATTCAATCAACGGCAAATACCATTCCATGAACCACTAAACTCGAGGACGCAACATCTCAACATATCCTCAAGTATCCGAATTATCCGCCGGATTGACCATCGGTTTGGGGTGAAAGGCGGTGCTAAAATGCAACTTGGTACCCAAAGCTTCTTGCAACTTTTTCCAAAATCGCGAGGTAAATCTCGGATCTCTATCCCACACGATGGAAATAGGCACCCGTGTAATCTCACAATCGAGAAGCGTACAATTCGGCTAATTTGTCCATTGAAAAATCCATACGTACGGGGACAAAGTGGGCCGACTTAGTCAATCTATCTACCACGACCCAAACCGCATCCTTCTTACTTGCTGACAATGGCAGTCCGGATACAAAGTCCATTGTGACTCGATCCCATTTCCACTCGGGTATCGTGATTGGCTGAAGTAATCCTGAAGGCACCTGATGTTCCGCTTTCACTTGTTGACATATTAAACATCTCGAAACAAAGTCAAAGATGTCTCGCTTCATACCATGCCACCAAAACCGGCATTTCAAATCATTGTACGTCTTCGTACTCCCCGGGTGGATTGCCATTCGGCTACAATGGGCTTCATTCAGAATTATCGAAATGAGTTCCGAATTCTTTGGAACACACAGACGACTTCTGAACCTCAAACAATCGTCATCAACGATTTGAAATTCCGAGTCCTTGTTCGGAACACACTCAGCCTGTTTTGCAGCCAACTCGTCGTCGACTTTCTGAGCTTCTCGAATTTGATGTATCAATAGTGGTTTGGCTTTCAATTCAGCTACTAACACACTATCGGATCGAACAGACAAGTGCACGTTCATCGCTCGTAAAGCGAATAATGATTTACGACTCAAGGCATCCGCAACCACATTCGCCTTTCTCGGGTGATAGTCAATGACCAGCTCGTAATCCTTTAACAGCTCGAGCCAACGTCTTTGTCGCAGATTTAAGTCTCTTTGGGTCATCAAATATTTGAGACTTTTGTGATCCGAGTACACATGGCACCTTTCACCAAATAAGTAATGTCGCCAAATCTTTAAAGGCGAACACGATGGCGCCAATTCGAGATCATGAGTTGGATAATTTTTCTCATGTGGCTTTAATTGCCTCGACGATAGGCCACAACTCGACCTTCTTACATCAATACACAACCTAACCCAAGTAGGGAGGCGTCGCTATAGATGACAAACTCTTTCTGGGACTCGGGTTGCACTAGAATTGGGGCTTCATCAAATAAGTTTTCAGTTGATCGAAACTTTTTGGCACTTCTCCGTCCATTCGAACTTAACATCCTTTTGGAGTAAGCCGTCATCGGCGTGGCTATCGTTGAGAAACCTTTACAAATCATCGGTAATAACCAAGCAAGCCCCAAAAGCTCCGAACCTCATTAATATTTCTGAGGCTTCCAATTAAGTATGGCTGAAATTTTATTCGGTCGACTCGAATACCGTCGCAGATACCACATGACCCAAGAAGCTAACCTCTCTAACCGAACTCACACTTGCTGAACTTAGCATATAATTGCTTATCCCGTAAAATTTGCAGCACTAACCGCAGGTGTTCAGCATGTTCGGTCTCATTTCTTGAATAGACCAAGATGTCATCAATGAACACGACTACGAATCGATCCAAATATGGTCTGAAGATCCGATTCATTAAATCCATAAATACCGCAGGGGTATTAGTAAGCCCAAACGGCATCACTAGGAACTCATAGTGACCATATCTCGTTCTGAAGGCAGTCTTGGGTACGTCCGAATCTCGGATTCGCAATTGATAATAGCCCGATCTCAAATCTATTTTCGAGAACACTGAGGCTCCCTTCAGTTGATCGAACAAGTCATCGATACGTGGTAACGGATATTTGTTCTTTATCGTCGCTTTATTAAGCTGACGATAGTCGATGCACAGCCGCATGGTTCCATCCTTCTTTTTCACAAACAACACTGGCGCACCCCAAGGCGAACAACTCGGGCGAGCAAAACCTCTATCCACCAATTCTTGCAACTGAGCTTTCAACTCCTTTAATTCGTTGGTGCCATACGACACGGAGCTATCGAAATTGAGTGGTACCGGTACCAATTCGATGCCAAATTCTATTTCCGAACAGTGGTAAACCCAGCAATTCTTGAGGAAAACATCCGGTATTCACAAACCACGGGCGCAGATTCGGGTTTCTTTTCGATTCCTTGTCATCGAAAGCACGACGCAAGGTACGCTTTGCACCCTTTTCTTACATATTTTCGGGCCAACATTGCGATATTACGGTGGCAACCCTTTAAGTCCGTAGACTCAACCCGAATTATCTCATTATTCGCGCACCTCAAATCGATAGTCTTGCTTTTGCAATTTACAACCGCATCGTGCATGGTCAACCAATCCAAACCAAGAATAACGTCGAATTCATTGAACGGCAAAAGCATCAAGTCCGCCGGAAAACAAGAACCTCGAACACTAGGGGACTTTTCTTGCACACTTTGTTGACAAGCACGTAATGACCCAAGGGTTTGACACCGAATTACAAACTCGAGAGACTCAATAGGCAAAGTCTTCTTTGGATGCTAAGGTTTCACATATATAAGAATGAGTAGAACCAGGGTCAATCAAAGCAATCACATTAGTATTGAAAAGAGTGAAAGTACCGTAATGACATCCGAGAGGCAGCATCCTCGGCGTGCGGCGTATGGCATAAGTCCTAGCAGGGCACGAGCCTCGGATCTGATGGTAGCATCTCTAGATCCTCTCGACCGCCACGACATTGCCCATATTTCGGGTGGCCTACCTCGAGTAGTGGTAGCACCGGGTTTCCACTCGACTTACATTCATTCAAGCATCCTCGGGCAATCCTTCATAAAATGGTCGGCCGATCCACACTTATAGCGAGGAGCGATCACGAAACCAACAGCTCCCGAATGCCATTTGCCACAATGTAGACACTCCGCCTCTCTCGGCGATCATTTCCACCTGGCGATCGAAGTGACTCGTGTGGTCACAGGGGTCGATCGCGTCCTCGTCTAGAAAGGCCCAAACGCCTCTAGACCGGCTCACATCATCTCGAAATCTCTTCGATGCTGTTGAAGAGACTTTCCGAGGACCTCTTCGAATTCTCCGGTTCCCACATCAACTTTTGTTTCTCCTTTCTAAGCTCTTGACTTTACAAGCTCGCTCAACAAGTACTACGAACTCTCGTATTTCGAGAATGCCAACGAACATCCTTATATCATCATTCAGCCCATCCTCAAGCGTTTACATAATGGCTTGGACGAAATGCATTCTCACGCGTCTGGCTAAGCCTCACAAATTTTCGTTCGTAGTCGATAATCGACATAGAACCTTGCTTAAGATCAAGGAATTCCTTCGCTTTTGGTCGATGAATCTCGACTAATATACTTTTTTGAACTCGGTTTGAAAGAATTCCCAAGTCACTTGCTCTCTAGGCACCACAAGTCGAGTACTCCACCAATAGTAGGCGGACTCGCGTAGCAAGGAGATGGTACACTTTAAGCACTCATCGGGTGTACAGGATAGCTCATCGAGCACCCGGATAGTGTTATCCAACCAAAATTCAGCTCGCTCGGCATCATCATCATCCGTAGCCTTAAATTCAGTGGCCCCATGTTTTCGAATCCTATCGACTGGGGATCCATTGCTATAAACAAACACAAAGTCAAATTGCTCGGCTGGGATAGGGATCCATTGCTATAAACAAACACAAAGTCAAATTGTCAGAAATCAGCACACTATCGATTCATCATTTAATGGCATGTATAGCTAGACCCCAAACACATCACGGTAGTCCTAGAATCGACTAAACTGTGGCTCGATACCAATAAAATTGTAACACCCGAACCGAGACCATCGCCGTGTCGGACACGAGGGTTAACAAGCCAAGTTCACATATTTTGCCCCCAATTTGACATTTCCAGTCAGGCTGGAAAACTGCGTCACCGTCGCCTTTAAAATCATATCTCGAGTTTCAAAACTCAGAAACTGGTTTCGTAAATTTTCCTGAATTTAGACTCATATATCCATCCATGGATTTATTTCTAGAATTTTGGTCGGGCCAATTGGTACAGTTTATTAGTTAAAGTCACCCATGTTACAGGGATCGACTGCTCTGACCTTCGCGCGTTATAACTTGAATATCTCTCTGTACAGGGCTTTAATACTGGTGCCGTTTGTTTCTAATGAAACTAGACTCAAAATGGAATCTGTACATATAAGGCATGACTCCTAATTCTTTCTGGATAATTTACAGTAAATTTTTAAAGTTGCGACAGGGGACCCAGAAACCGTTCTGGCCCTGTCTCACAATAGCTTTAATATCTCTTAACATGTAACTCGTATGACCATTTCGTTTCTTCCATATGAAAATAGACTCATCAAGGTTCATTTACATAGCTTATTCACTATTTAATACCATTCCTACAAATTTTAGTGATTTTTCACATTCACGTCACTGCAGCTGGCAGCATCTGTTTTTAAGGTAGGTCTTACCTATTTTGTAGTCTCCATGAACCACTAGTCTTGCCATACATAGGTTCATATATGATCATTTTAACCATACCAATGGCTGATCATGTGACCAACATTCCCATCTCCAATCCATAATCACATCATGACACCATATATATATATACAAACCGCAAATAGTCTAAGTTCAGTACTTCACTTTTACGAGCCATTTTCGCATGGCCGTACACATATACATCACAGCATATTTAAACCAACAAGGGTAGTCCTATACATGCTATTTCAAAGTTCAACCAAAATTTATACCAAAATAGAGGCGTTGATAGTGTGGATGACTTGACTTTAATGATCCCGAATCCGATTGCTATCGGCGTAATCTATAAAACAGAGAGCCAAAGCAACGGGTAAGCATTTTTATGCTTAGTAAGTCTCAAGGAATAAAATCAGCTTTAATTTAAGCAATACATTCACATAACCAAATGCATCATTTCATTAATACACATTCTCATAATCATTCTTACTTCACACTTCATCATTATATACTTTCACAAAGTATCAACCATTCCAATAGCTGAAATTGTTAGTCGATTGAGCGAATGTTGCTCAAATATGTCGACTTTCCAATGCACATATAAACGTACCTTATTCTTTGGGCTTTTCGAGCGTACTAATTGAATTTATTACAGCAACCAACACTCACCTCCAGCCCAAGCTTCTTGAATACAACCGGATATAACCACGTGCACGAATGCCTTGGTCTTAGCCCGGATAGAATGACTCATACGAATGCCTTGGTCTTAGCCCGGATGTAGCCACTAGCACAATTTCCTTGGTCTTAACCGGATATAATTTCCAGCATAATTGTCTTCGGGCTTAGCCCGGTATCATTCAATTTCTCATGCACACATACATCAATAATCATTGGACATACATATTTCATTTTCGTTACTAAGGCTCAAACACAATTATAATCACTAGCATAATCGCCGGGACTTAGCCCGGGTATCATTCGAATACTCATACACACATAAATCAATAATCAATACATCCATATTTCATTCCACATAATTCAATTAAGGTCACTTCTTGAGGACTTACCTCGGATGTTGTCGAACGGCTTTTACGGCTATTCGATCACTTTTTCCTTCCCTTGTCCAATTGTGGCCCTCTAAGCTCTTGAGCTAATTCAAACAAATTCAATTTATTAAAACCTCATTGTGCTAGCTTATGGCGAATATGACAAGGAGTTTAAATGGTCAAATGGCCACCCTTTAGCTTGAATACACAATGGTCATGCACATTTTATACTACATCAAGCAATTCAATACAATTCATTCGGGCATCAAGGAAAAGCTAAGGCCTTCAATAGGCTACCTAAGGCCGAATATACATGTCCATGTTGAGGCCAATTATGCACTTAATACCACACAAAAACAGCATGCATTTTACTAGTTAATGCTTTGCATGTTGTAGCTCAAAACTTATAATATAGCATCAAGCACTCATATGTGTGCTAGGCGAATGTGCTTGCAATTTCACAAGCATTCTTCAACATCTTCTTCTTTAAACAAACATATTCATCACTTACTTCATAGCCAAAACATCATGTGCAAACATATATATACATATATGAGCATGGCAATTTCAAGGTGTCCATAGCCATCTAAAACACAAATTTTAACTAACATGCAAGAAGCATGAACAATGCTCATGAATGCATCATGGCGAATACATCATAATCATGCCCTTTTATCTTCAATCATGGTTAAACAAAAGAAAACTCAAAGTCTTACTCAAGATGGCTACAAAGAAATTTCAAGAGTAGACAATCCATCATTGCATGCATCATCATCAAGCTTCACACTTAACATGCAATGGCTTTATCACAATACCAACCTTGACCAAATACCACTTCCATGGCATAACAAGGATTTGAACCATGGCTAACATGAACATCAAGTTGGCAACTAAAACATGCATGAATCTCATGACACAACCTCATACATACCTCAATCTTGATGCAAGTTTAGCCAAATATCCTTCTAGATCTCTTCTAAACAAAGGAAATGAAGCAAAATCTCTTCTTCCTCTTAGTATTTTTGGCCAAAAGGAGAGAACAAGGATGAACAAATTTTTTGTTTTCTCTTCTTGGTTGCACGGCAATGGGGAATGCTACTCTCTCACACACATTTTTTTTCATTCTTTTCTTACCCATGCTTATTTGTTTATTATTTCTCCCTAATGCCCAACAAAACATGTTTCATGACATGTTTAGCCCATATCTCTTTGTCATGGCCGGCCATCACTTGTAAAGGGAATTTGACATGCAAGTCCATTATTTTGCATGCATGCTTTAATTAGTCATCACACATTTCCCTATCGTACTTTCAAAGTTCACTACTAAGTCCTTTCTTGTGGAATTCACCTTTATAACACTAAATCAATCATCATAAAATGTCATACATGAGCACACACATATTATAGGCATCAAAATAAATTTTTAATTATTTTTATGCCTCGGTTTTGTGGTCCCGAAACCACATTCCAACTTGGGTCAATTTTGGGCTGTCACATGATTAATATGTCATATGTTAAGCGTGATCTATTATAAGCTAAGCATGATATGTTATTTGCTAAGCATGGTCTGTATTTGCTATAAAAAGCATATATGTCACAGAAATTTCCAATATTTGTTAGTTTTGCATGTGCATTAGAATGGGAAATGTACCAACCTTTTTTTAAGTGCTGTCAGAAACAGTGGCTTCGGTGCCACAAATCCAAAGAGCAGGTCCATAGATTTTATTATTTAATATTTAAGAGTAAAAAATAGTGTTATAATAAATTTTGATTTAATAACTTATGTTATATGAACGAATAATTAGGTTCAAGTGGTATATCTCTAAATTCAAATGGTTTTAGAAAAGGAGGTATCAGGACCTCGTTTCTGTAAACTAAGTATTCACGGAGTGTTATTAGGGTCATATTAAAATTTGGTTAAGAAAGTTTAACGTTTAAATAGTTAATTAAATGAAAAGGACTAAACTGTAAAAGCTACAAAAGTTTATTTCTACTGGTTAAATGGGTCAAATAGCTATGAAAAGGTGAATTAATGGGCCTAAATGCTAATTAAACCATAAATATTGGTAGTGGACAATTATGGACATGTTTCGTTAATTATAAGGTTAATTACTATAAGGGTAAACTAGTAAATTAGTAAATAAGTAATAAAACTAAAGTTAAAATATTCATCATGTTCTCCAATTTTCTATTTTTGCAAACAAAAAATCCTTGTTGAGAGGAAGAGGCATTCGACCATGGAGTTTTTACATGCATGGTATGTTTTTCAGCCCGTTTTTAAAGTTTTTTATGTTTTTGAGCTCGTATTAGCTTAACCTTGCTATCTCAGGGGTCAATTCGTAAAATTGTTAAAATTCTAGGGACTTTCCATTGAGTTTGTAATAAGCTTAGTATGATCAAGTGCTTAGTTGATGTTGTGTTGTAAATGATGATGTAAATAGGTGAAATTTGCACTTGTGCATGTTCTATTTTATATTAGGTAAGTCATAGTTGAATGGTATGTTTGATTTAAGTTTATTGAATGAACTTGTAATGTTGAATGGGTCATATTTTATTTGTGGTTGTGGTACCTTTTGTTGGTACACTGTTTAGTCTTATAGGTTGATAGAATCAGTATGTTTTAAGTGTGTTTAAAGTGTGTTTTGTTTATTTGAATGTTTGGGGAAATGGAATGTATTGGTGTGAAAGAATTGGGATTGAAATGGCTTGATTTAGAGGAAACTTATGTTGCACACGGCTTAGGACATGGATTGTCACATGGTTGTATGCCATACATGACCACCTCACACGACCATGTGTTATTATTATTTTAGTTGCAAGTTTCACATGTCCTATAACATGGCCACGTGTCTCAAGTTAGTATGTAACATAGTTTGGTACACGACCTACGACATGGTTGTGTGACCCAACATTGAATGCACACATGGTTTGGTACACGATCTGCGACGCTATCGTGTGGCCCTATTTCGAATACCCACACGGCCTGGGACACGATCATATGTCTAGACTTCAAATGTCCACTGTAACGCTGCAAAGTTTGTATATTTGTTTCCGCATATTTAAGGCATAAATATTTATCTGCTTCGATGGGTATATGTCTTGGGAGTGTCTGAAAAGTCTTGGGTTCAAGCATTGTCTTGGGATAAATTTTTGTTTTAATTGAATAAAGCCTTACTTTTGCTCAATGGGCTTATAGTTAAAAGTTTGTAAAAACATGTCAGAATGGGCCTTCTGGTCTAGTGGATAAGTGGTGTGTTAAAATGCTAGAGGTCCTGGGTTCGAGCTGTGCTTGAGTATTATTTTTGTTTGTGGCGCCATATAGTGTTTGAGATGAACTGAAATGCCGAAGCGGTAGAGGTGTAGTGGGAAGTGTGGTGAGAAAATTAAGGGATTTAGATGGGAGTGGTTACACAGTTTTAGGAGAGATTTGGGGAGAAAAGTAAGGAGTGGGGTGTTGGTAGAGAAATTTGAGGAGAATTAAGGGGAGGAGTTACTGGATTTTAGGCATTTTTTATTTTATTTTCCCAAATTTTGGCTTTTCTACTCTTTTGACATTTTTGAATCCATTTTCTCTGCCGAATTGTTCATTGGTTCTTCTTTTTCTTTTTTATTTTGTTTGCTGTCGATTGCTTACGGAAAAACTTCTTTCTTTCTCTTTTTTGGTTTCTTCCTTAATCCATTTCTACTTTAATCGCTTTTACGTTGCCGCAACTTGTCATCTCCTTTCTACTTTCGTGAGTTTTAGGTAAGTTTTCATAACTGTGTTGTAATTTGGTTTATGGATTTTTGGTAATTTGGTCGACCATTTCATTGGTGAAGGTTAAGGGCTGGAGTGATTCAGTTAGTGTTGGAGCGGTGTGGTTCTGCTGTTACTCGTCTAGTAGGTGTGGTGGTTATGTTATGTGAATTAGGGGAAGCTTTTCTAATCTATTGGTTGTTAAGATCTGAATTGTTGTTAATATTGGGTCTTTCAGATTTGACAGTAGTGAATTGTGGGAGTGGTGACCTATCTCGTCGGACCCATAGTTGGGGGTTGCTCGGATTAAAATGTAAGTGATTAGGGGTCTTTATTACTTAGTTAGGGTGCGTGTTAATTTTAAAATTAAGTTTTGGGATTGCTGATTTTTAGGTGTTGGAGGCTTAGGATTGCGAGACTAGCGAAAACAAACCAGGTATGTAACCACATCACTGAAAACGAGACTTGGTGACAAGCTGAAAAATGGGACTGTTGACGCCACATAGGCGTGTGGTCGCCCGTGTGATAGGCCGTGTGATCAAACACGGGCTTGTGATCGACGAGGCTGGTCGTGTACAATACATGAGCCGGATCAAATTAGGCCGTGTGGGCCATACGGGCGTGTGGAATTTTGGGGCCTAGCTATGTGATCCATACGGCCAAGGCCATTTTGGGTCGTGTGGGCCCACACGAGCAAACAATATGGGCTTGTCGGTCCATTTTCCCTATATGACTACTAAGGTTGCATAGGTAGCCCTAGTCGACTGTGGACCTACTGTAGGGTCGGTAAGCTTACCTATACCCCTAATAAACTGAAACGACTATATGACTGATACGATTGTGCATGTTATTAAGCATGAGGATGTCCCACTGATTTGATATCGTATGCCCTAATTATATGCATGATATTATGTTATAGCATGTCATATTTGTATATTGCATTGCATTGGGATGGGGGTTGATATTGTTTAGAGGAAGTGTACTGAAAGGCCTCGAGCCTAATTTTCTGGCAGCGCAGCTGCAAACTACTGTCTAGTGCTGCATTCGGTACTTTTTAGAGTGTAGGGATGGGTGGGATGATTTTATCCCCACATGGAGTGTAGGGTTGGACGGAGATGGTGTGTAGAGGCTGGCTAGGTAGGATTTTGTGATTGTATATCTGTTACTGTACTGATTACTGATACTGTAATGGGCCAAGGGCATGACTGCTCCTGTACTGAGATGGGCTAAGGCCCTAACTAAAACTGAATCTGGTAATGAAAGGGCTTAGGCCCAGACTGTAATTGCTTTCTATCTGTTGCTTTATATGGGATTACACACTGAGTTTTCGTAAACTCACCCTTCTGATTTGTCTATACAGGTAATCCCCAGACATAGGCGGATCGTGTGGCGGAAGACTTAGCGGTGGCTACACAAATTATTTCATTTCATGTAGTACTTAATTATGTTTTGATTTTATTTTGGGGTATTTTACTATATCATGGTCTATTTGGATTTTTTTATTTTTAATTTGGGATTTTTATTGTTTTGGTTTATAACTACTAGTACTAGGGAAAACCCGAGTTTTCAAAAGAACCAAACGTTTTAAAAAAATACTCACGAATACGCAAACAGTTTTTAAAAAGCTTCTGAATAGAATAAATGTTTTGAAAGCTTTCGAATGATTAATTAACGCGATAATAGAATTAAGAAGTAATAATGAAAAGATTCTAAACGGAAAATGTTTTCAACAAAGTTCGGATTTTTCAACACAAGCTACAGTTTTCAAACACACTACCATGTGGCACCGTCGGATTCGGCCACAACGTCCAGGTCTGGTTTAGGGTGTTACATCCACATGGTCTAGGCTATGTCACACGACCGTGTGACCCTTGTTTCCAAAAGTTTTTATTTTATTTCAAATTGATCCTAGAATGTTCCCAAATTGTATTTAGGCCCTGTAAGGTCAAGTTAAGGCCTATAAGTGTATTACTGCTTAAATTAAATTGAGTTATTCAATGATAGTTCTTAAATTGCATAATTGTTTTTCTTTTGATGCTAAATGTTCTGTTTTCTACATTGTGTATTTCTATATGTGTATTTAAAATCTTATATGGTGTGTAGGGATGATCAAAGATGTGTGTAGTGGATGAGGGTAGGATTGTAAATTTGCATCTGATATGTTCTGATTCTATTCTATTTAGGAAATATGTCTTGTTGAAATTTGATTGCATGTCTGAAATCTTATTTATTGATTTTAATACAAGTTACACACTAAGCTTGTAAGCTCATTCTTTGTTTGTTTGATTCTCGGGCAATCCTCAAGCATAGGATGAGTCGGTGCAACGGGAGCTCAGTTAAACACTTTTATTTTGTGTTAATTGAAAACCTGGTTTATTTTGTTTTGGTATTTTTAGGTTGTTTTGAACATTTTGGACTGCTTTGTTTTGGACTTTTATTTGTTTTTTTAAACTATTTATTGTTTTTAAATTAAAATTTCACTATCAGCAAGACGTTGGATTTTCAAAATTTCACTCGCGTTTTCTAAACTGAATTTAACTAAGAGTTCCACTGCAAACATAAGCATAATGATAAAATTTTGAAATGTGAGTTCGTAAATATTATTATTTAATATTTATGAATATTTTGGTGTAATGATAAAATTTTGATTTAATGATTTTTGTTAAATGGAAGAACAATCAAGTTCAAGTGGTAAGACCTTAAAGTCAAGTGGTTTTAGAAAATGAGGTATCGGGACCTCATTTCTATAAATTGAGTCGTAAATATTTTATTAAATATTTATGGAGTGTTATTAAGGTCGTATTAAAATTTGGTTAAGAAATCTTAATGTTTAGATAGATAATTAATTGAAAAGGATTAAATCGTAAAACCTGTAAAAGTTGAATTCTATTAATTAAATGGATCAATTAGCTTTGAATTAATGGACTTGAATGGTAATTATACCATATTTAATGTGAGTGGATATTCATGGATAGGTTGCATGGTAAATTTCATGATTTTAAAAGGGTATATTAGTAATTAAATAATTAAAACTAAAATAAACCAAATCTAAATCATCATGTTCTTCATTCTTTAATTCACAACCAAATAGCTATGGTGTGGGGAGGAAAAGCATTTGGCCAAGCTAAAATTTTGATGTATGGTATGTGATTTGATCTCGTTTCTAATAATTTTTATGTTTTTGAGATCATTGCAACTAGCTTGTACCATCATTTTTGAAATTGTTAAAGATTTTGAATATCGCCATTGATGAATCTTTGTGATTTTAAATGTTAAATGACGAATTTGAAGTATTAGTTGTTATTTACAAGAACTTTGTTAAGTGATTTTAATGAATTTAATGATTAGGGATCACATTTTGAAAATAGTAAAATTCAAGGTAAATATTGTGAAATGATGATAAAAATGGGTTGATTATGAACCCTATGAAAATTGGCTACCATGAATTTTTATCTAAAAATGGTAAATTTGCAAGTTTCGGGTTATCGGGATAAATTTGTAAAATGTTTATGCAAGGAATTAATTGTATTAGACATATTATTTAAGTGCTAGAATTGTATTAATTGAATGAAAAATTATTATTTAGATCCAGAAACAAATCAAATGGATCTAAATAGAGGAAAAGCTAATATATCGGATTAGTCGTTGGCCTCGTTTTACAACTGTAATTATCGAGGTAAGTTTGTAGGTATAGAATTGAACATACATATATATAATGTATATATTTCTGATGTTTAATGTGTGACGGAAATCGAAATATTATATCTTAATATAATGTGAGAAAGGATTTTTTTGAAAACTATTGAATAATTATGAAATATGATATATGTGATTTTGGAATGATTATGAATTGTTACAGCATATGTATGGAGATATATGGAAGTTCCTCTGATTCATGAAAGTTATAATTTTGTTTAAATGCCCGTTTGGACATAGTAAACGATTAGGATACGATTGGCATGCCAATAGGGTTAGAATGCGTACTTGTATGAGATTTTCACTTCGGTGCCCCTGTATACACTTCGGTGGCCCTGTTCGCACTACAGTGCCCTTGTTTGCACATTTGTACCCCTGTCTATAGTCCGGTACTCTTGTTATGCATCTATGATGCCTCTGGTGTGGTGTGGTTACCTGAGTATACGAGTCAAGTTACTAGTTCATTGAGTTAAATGTGAATGGAATTTACAAAATTGTTTAAATGATAAAGGCTAATGTATAGTCAAGACATAAGTAAATGTTAAATGTTCAATGTTCAACGAATTACTTGATTATATGTGAGTATCATTACATTGATGATTATTTGGTTAAAGATAGATGTCTATACACATATATGTATAAGTTTGGATTGAATTATTATAGTATAGGATGCATACGATGAAACATTTTTAGTACTAATCCTATAAGTGCTTCGTAAAAGAAAAGCAGGTATGATTAATTTATTTATTTAGCTTTCATCTTGTTTATGAAAGTAAATGATTTCGGGATGATATACTTATAGAACAGTTTGAAACGACAGATGAATTACTGAATGATTATATGTTAAAGGTGTAAGTGTGTTATGGTAAGAAGAAACGTTTAAGTAAAATGGTTATATGAAATGCTTATAAGGAAAAATATATACATATATGTGCAAGGCTACACTAATTATACATGAGAGGTGCAATGAATAGAAAATGAAAGTTAGCTTAAAATATAATAAAAATTATGCTTAGTTGTTTATTCTATTATGTTAGCAGTTAAGTTGTCTGTTTACGAACTTACTAAGCATTAATGCTTACGTTAGTTGTTTTCTTTTCTTGTAGATCATCGGAAGGTTCGATTTGGTTTGTAAGCTCATATGAGATCTATCACACTATCCAGCATAAATTTTGGTAGTTTTTGATGTTTTGATCAAGGTTATAATGGCATGTATAGATGGACTTGTGTTTAATGTTAGTTGAATGTTGGTTGATGATTTTGGCATGTGTAAGTTGTTTTTGGTACCATGAGATGTTGATTGGTTTCTTTCATTTTAGTACTTATGAAGCATAAAAGGTATGGCTCAAATGGAAAGTTATGTTGAAATGTTAACGGTCATGTTTGAAGCGTGATTTGGTAAAAGTTGACTTATGTTTGATAGTAGAAATGTGATTCAAATATGTCCATGTTTTGATAAGTTTGTATCATTGCATTTGAGGTGCCTTGTATGACATATTGGTTGAATGGTTTTGAAATATTGAATTGGTCATTTAATGTTGGTTTTGGTCATGTTTTGATGCTTTGTTTAGGTGTTCTTAAAGGTCTTTAGATGATTGCTTCAATTGGTGATGGAAATGGCTTGAATTTGGTCAATTTCATGTCTACACCGCCTGGCGACACGGCCGTGTGTCCCCTGTAGGTTTTAATGCATGCAAGTCACGCCATTACATGACCTAGCACACGACCTTGTATACGGGCATGTGAGGCTATTTCGTGAGTTACACAGCCTGGCACACAGGCGTGTGACTTGGCTGTGTAACCCTACTTAAAGAGTTACACGGGTGAGGACACGGGCTGTGACACGGTCATGTGTCCCTATTTCAATTGTTACAAGGCCTGAGACACGGGTATATGTCTCAGCCGTGTGAGGCCCACGACTTGGCCACACAGTCTTGTGACCCTACAGTTTAAATTTTCTAACTTTTTCGTGAGCTTTCCAAATGTTTCTAATTTAGTCCCGATTTGTTTCTAGTATATTTTTAAGGCTTCGAGGGTTGGATTTAGGGACGATTTTTATCTGAATTTAATGAATTATGTGATTTTTATATTAATGTATAAAAAATATGATGTAATGTTCCGTTTGTACAGTAATGCTAAATAACCCTAATCCAGCGAAAGATACGGGTTATTGGTAGAGGTCCTGCATTTGTTGCGGATTCTCCACAGCTTGTGTTAGCAGCATCGTTTAGCTTACGTTCTAACCCACAGCTTGTGTGACCAGGCCCATTTCACAACTCGTGTGAACATTTATGTAAAGGAAAGGTTACGGTTATATGTATAAGCACACTATGTGTGAGCTTTCCCGAGTGTTCGATATAATTTTAGATATTTCAACAGGTAAGAAAAGGGAATAAAATGCTAAGTATGCAAATGGATTGAATCCTGAATTTATGAAAAAATTTATGAACTAAATGATGTTAGTATATATGGAAATTTACATATCTTATGGATGATTTCATTTAATTCATGGACAAGTATACTAACTTGTGAGATGGTGATGTTGTTTAGGCTTTTACTAAGCTTATGGCATTGGTGATGTATTATGTTAATCTTTGAATTGTATAGATGTCATGGTAAGTTATGTTCAAGTTTGTATGAGCTTACTAAGTACTCATTGCTTACGTATTTGTTTCCCATGTTTTATAGATTATCGGAAGCTCGATTGGTTGAAAGCTCGTCAGAGATCTATCACACTATGCAACAGTCAATTCTGTAGTTTTTGAGTATTTTGGCCAAGGTTAATGATGTCATGTATAGGTCACTTTGAATGGTATTTAGAGAATGTGTAATTGATATTTTGGTATGTTTGTGCTTTGAAGTTATGTATGGTTGATGGATTTGTAATGTTTCTTAACTTATGTCACCTTGACTGCTTTTAAGTAATTGAAATGCATGGTATGTTGGTATGCTTGTGCTGGCTTAAGAATGGTGAATTGTGATTTGTGTTGGTAAGTATTTGAACTAGGTTCTTATGGTTGAAATAAGGTAATGTTGACTTATTTTGGTATGTAATACTTTGGTATATTTGTGGTGTCTTTGGATGGCATATTGGTTAGGTGATTAAGTGAAACAGCTCATTTTCAATGAAATTGGAACAGTGGTTTTGGGACCATAAATTCGATGTCGAAATAATTATTTATTATTTTATTGTCTACAGCATGATACTAGTACTGTATAAAAATTTTGTTAAGAAATTTTACCGTTTGCATGCTTAATTTGATAAAAATGACTAAATTGCAATAGGTGCAAAACTTGAGTTCTATAGTGTCAAAAAGATTAAATAGCTATGAAATTAATTAGTAAAGGGGTTTATGTGGTAAATATACCATTTTTTTATGAGTGAACAATTATTGACACTTTAATAGGTGATTTAATGGTTTTATAAAAAAAGGTTACTTAAGTAATAGTAAATAAATTAAGCAAAACAAAAACAAATTAATTAAAAGTATCATCTTCCCAGTCTATACTTGACTGAAATTAGAGAAGAAACTCCATTTTTAACACCTTAAAGTTTCGGATGGAAGTTTTTGCATGAGATTAATTTTGAGGTTAGTTTTTAATGATTTTTATGTTTTCATGATCCTTGTATCTTAATTTAGCTAGCCTGGGGACTAATTTGTGAAACTGTTAAAGTATTAGGGTTTTACCATTAATGAATGTGTCTGATTTTTGATGATTTTTCAAAGAAAATGATTAGTTGTTGTTAGATAAACAACTTTAGTTAAGTGATTTTTGATAAAATTGTCAAATAGGGATTAAATTGAAAAATGTGAAAATTCATGGTGTATTTTGTGAACTAATGAAATGTGTGGACTGCTATAAGCTTGTAGGATATTCGGATAGGCTTGGTTAGGGATGAAATTGTATGAATTTCATTTTACGAGCTTAAGGACTAAATTGAAAAGAAATCAACAGTATAAGGGCAAAATTGTAATTTTGTTAAAATATGAATTTGGGTTAAATTGAATAGAATGATTATTGAATTGATCTGAATTTATCCATTTAGATCAAGATAAACCACGTACGGCCCTAGATCGAGGCAAAGAAAAAGCTTCGGATTAGTCAACTTCATTTTCTACATTTATCGTCAAGGTAAGTTCGTACATTTAAATAATATTTTTTATTAAGATTTAAATGCTATTATTACATAATATTAAATTCTGCTTGATCGAAAGTCCAACGGAATTCATTTACAGGTGAAATGGGATAGCTTCAGCTATTGATTACAAAAAGGAATGGTGACGACCATCAATTATAGAAAAGGATGGTGACAACCGTCAAATTATGAAAAGGGATAGCCTCGGCTATCGAATAAAGAAAAGGGATGTGTCAACCGTTGATATTATTAACTTGTATGAGTGTCAGTAAGAGCTTTCAAAGTAATTTTACATTATTAGGATGTAAGGTAGGAAATGTGTACCTTTCTGGTAATGAAAAGCATGAATGTATATATATAAATTTATGAATTAGTTATTATCTTGTTGGATTGATTTTAGATGCTTTGTGATTTTATAGTGTATTGACAAGCTTAAATCATATTCGTTATGAGCTTATAAGCATGAAAAGCTTACTTTGTGTTTCCTTTTCCGTGTTTTGTAGTTTATCACAAGCTCGTTCGGGTTGGAAAGTCGTCGAAGATCTATCACACTATCTACCAGCTCTTTTCGTATTTACAGATGTTTAATTTTGGTTATAATGGCATGTATAGGTATTTTGGCTAATGTTGGGCATGTGTATTGGTTGCTGGTATAGCCATTTGAGTTGGGTTGTGTTTTAGCATTTTGATGTTGATATGAGTTTAGTTTAAGTCATGAAAATATTAACCTTGTTATGGACGATGTTGGCTTAATAGATTTGAATTATGATAGACGAATATGCATATTGTATAAGTCTTGTAACTTGTTGTGGTTTGGTACCTTGTTATGAAAGATATATATGTCTATTGATGTTAGTGAATGAATGGCATATTTTGTACCATTTGGTAGGCTATGATAAGTTAAATCAATGGTTTGAATTGATGCAAGTTTAGTTGAAAGTTAGTCATTTTGACCAAATTGAGTACATGGTTAAACATGTTTATATATTGTCATTTGAGGTCCCTAAGGGCATATTTGTTGTATGATTTTATACCATATGTATATGACTTGTTTATATATTCTCTAGGTTTCTGATTTGGTCCCAACTTGTTTCTAATACGTAATTAGGGCCTTGAGGTCTCGTTTAAGGGGTAATAGGTATGTTTTGAATTGATTTTAATGTGTTTATTGATATGATTTGAAATTTTTTAAATTTATGTTCATTTGATTTGAAAACTTCAGTAATTCTTTGTTACCCTATTTTGGCGATGGATTTGGGTTAGGGGTGTTACATTTATTAGTATCAGGGCTATGGTTTAGTCTATTCTCGGACTAAACTAGCATGTATGAGTCTAGTTATACATGTCATTTTATAACCTGTGATAGTGTGATATCTCCTGACTGTTTTAAAATATGTTTTCATTTAACAATGACATCCAACCGAGTCAATTCAGATGAAGTTGAAAGTAACGCTCAAGCCTCTGCTCATGGAGCAGCATTAAGCGGTTCGAGGCCTGTATCTGAGGGCTGGGGAGGCGAAGCTAAGGAAGCTTTCTTTCAAATGATAATTGAGTGGTTTACCAAGTTCGTACGAATGAACACGGCGGCTCAACAACCTCCACCCCCACCTGTTCATCAATCGGTTCCCGTTGTTCCTAAAGCCACTACTAGGGTTGTAATTGATGTGGGTGATGGTAAATTGGTACTTAGAGTAGGTGACGAAGAGATTATTTTTAAAATTTATGATGCCATGAGATTTTCTAGGGAACAGGATGACTTATGTTATTTTATCGACTCTATTGATCATGCTACTCAAGATTCTTTTTAGGAAATTGTACACAAGGACATGATGGACCTGTGTCTCGCCCAAGGAGAAGGGGAGGATGATAATTCTAAGATAGGAACCGAACTAAACTCCAATGAAACCTCCCCAAAACTAACAGAATTTGAGGGAATTAAGGTAAAAGATGAACTTAAGCAAAAACCCTCTATTGAAGAACCTCCCAAATTGAAACTTAAACAATTGTCGAATTACTTGGAATATGCATTCCTTGGAAATAATTCTACATTATCGGTAATTATTGCATCCAATTTGCAACCCAAGGAGAAAGAGGAATTACTCGAAGTATTAAGAAAGCACAAAAGGGCCATAGCTTGGAAAATTTCTGACATTAAAGGGATCAGCCCTTTTTTTTGCACCCACAAAATTTTAATGGAAGATGACTATAAACCATGCGTGCAAGCCCAAAGACAACTGAACCCCAACATGAAGGAAATTGTTAAAGCCAAGGTAATTAAACTCCTAGATGCTGGAATTATTTATCCTATTTCTGACAGTTCTTGGGTGAGTCCAGTGCAGGTTGTTCCTAAGAAAGGAGGCATGACTGTTGTAGCCAATGAGAAGAATGAATTAATCCCAACAAGGACAGTCACATGTTGGAGAGTGTGTATTTATTATAGGAAGCTAAATGATGCCACGAGAAAAGATCACTTCCCCCTTCCATTCATTGACCAAATGTTGGAAAGATTGTCAGGACACATGTACTACTGCTTTTTAGATGGACTCTCTGTTATTTCCAAATCCCAATAGCTCTTGAAGATCAAGAAAAGACGACATTTACATGTACATACGGTATGTTTTCTTATCGTAGAATACCTTTTGGATTATGTAATGCTCCTACTACTTTTCAGCGCTGCATGATGGTCATTTTTTATGAACTCATAGAAGACGTCATGGAGGTATTTATGGATGATTTCTCAGTTTTCGATAACTCTTTCCATCTTTTCCTCAAAAATTTAAAACGAGTGTTAAAAGATGTGAGGAAACAAACCTTGTGCTTAACTCGAAAAAAATGTCACTTTATGGTTCAAGAAGGTATTGTGTTAGGACATAAAATTTCTAGTAGAGGGATTGAGGTTGATAAATCTAAAATTAAAACCATTGAAAAACTACCTCCCCCTAATTCGGTTAAGGCCATTAGAAGCTTTTTAGGACATGCTGGGTTTTATAAAATATTTATTAAAGACTTTTCTAAAATAGCTAAGCCTTTGACTAAATTATTAGAAAAAGATGTGCCTTTTAATTTCGATCAGGAGTGTTTAGAAGCGTTTAACACTTTAAAGGATAAATTGACTAAAGCTTCAATTATAATTGCACTTGATTGGAATTCACCTTTTGAACTAATGTGCCATGCGAGTGATTTTGCAGTAGGTGCAGTTTTGGGACAGCGAAGAGATAAACATTTTCAACCTATCTATTATGCTAGTAGAACTTTGACAGCCGCATAAGAAAAATACACCACCATGGAGAAAGAGCTGCTAGTTGTGGGTTTTACATTCGATAAATTTAGGTCATATTTAATATTGTCTAAAGTTGTCGTTTATACTGACCATTCCGCTCTTCGCAACCTTTTGACTAAAACTGATGCAAAACCTAGACTCATTTGATGGATCTTATTAGTGCAGGAATTTGGCTTGGAGATTAAGGATAAGAAAGGAGCTGAAAGTCTTACGGCTGACCATCTCTCCAGGCTTGAAAACTCAAGTACCAAAGAGCCAGATGACATTGAATAAATGATTCATTCCCTAAAGAACAATTTTTTTCTATATCTAACTCTGAGGTACCTTGGTTTACAGATATTGCAAATTTTTTAGCCGCTAACATTATCCTAAAAGGGTTGACACATCAGCAAAAGAAGCGATTCTTCACTGATGTGAAAAACTACTTCTAGGAAGACCCTTTTCTTTTCTGTAAATGTGCAGATCAAATCATTAGGAGATGCGCTACAAGGACAGAAGCATTGAAAATCTTGGAACAATGCCACTCAGGACCGACTAGAGGACTTTACGGTGGAAATAATACCACAATAAAGTCCTCGAATCAGGTTTTTATTGGCCCACTCTATTCAAAGACGCCAACAGGTATGTTACTTCTTGTGACAAACGTCAAAGGACAGGTAATATATCCAAACGTGATGAAATGCCTTAGACATATATGCTCTCATGTGAAATATTTGACGTTTGGGGTATCGACTTCATGGGTCCATTCCTTAGTTCATCCGGGAATAAATACATCTTAGTAGCTGTTGATTATATGTCCAAATGGGTTGAAGCCCAAGCTTTACCTACTAATGATGCTAGAGTAGTAGTACGATTCCTTAAGAAACTTTTCTCTCGATTTGGTACATCTAGAGCAATTATCAGTGATAGGGGTACTCATTTTTGTAACGCACAATTTGACAAGACCCTTAAGAAATATGGAGTTCATCATAGAATAGCTACCCCTTATCACCCTGAAACTAGTGGCCAAGTCGAAATAGCGAACCGAAAGCTTAAACGTATCCTAGAAAGACAGTAGAATTAAATAGGAAGGATTGGGAGATGAAAGTAGATGATGCTTTATGGGCTTATAGAACTGCTTTTAAGACTCCGATAGGAACATCAGCTTACAAACTTGTTTATGGGAAAAGTTGTCATCTACCGTTTGAGTTAGAACACAAGACATTCTGGGCTATAAAATTTCTAAACCTTGACCCCAAACTTGCAGGTGAAAATAGGTTAATGCAGTTGAATGAGTTAGATGAGTCACGAGCCAATGCATACGAAAATTTGCGCCTATATAAGGAAGCGACGAAGCGCCACCACGATTCCCGTTTGAAGCAACGAAGGTAATTTGAAGTTGGAGATCTTGTCCTGTTATATAACTCGAGGCTCAAATTGTTTCCTGGAAAGCTTAAATCACAATGGTCAGGTCCTTTTGTAGTTCAAACTGTGTTTCCATATGGCACAGTAGAGGTAAGTCATCCCTCACAAGGCACTTTTAAGTAAATTGACATCATTTCAAAATTTATAACGGTGAGAATTTCAAAGACGATAAGGAGGAGCTACGGTTCCACGAAGTTAGCTAAATATACCTACAAGGTAGAGTCAGGCTTAGACTATAAATAAGCGTTTCTCAGGGGCAACCCGAGCACTAATGGTGTTAACTTCTTTAAATTTTAGTCTTTAACATTTAATTCACTAACTAAGTCACTAAACAAAGGATTTCCAGAACCACACGGCCAGCCACATGGGCGTACCTTAGGCCGTGCTCACACCACGGGAGGAGACACGGCCATACGATACGGCCGTGTGAAAACAGGGCAAAATTTTCCTTAAACACAGGATGCGATAAGTAGCCACGACCGTGCGATGTGGCCGTGGGCTAGTCCGTCAAAACCACACGGGCATGCAACACGCCCGTGTCGAGAAACCGTGGTTGAAATTGAGAATTTAACACAGACGTACGACACGACCGTGCCCACCATCAGTGGTCAAGCCTATCAAAAGAACACGGGCGTGTGCCTACATACACGGGCGTGGGAGAGGTGAATGAAGATTGACATGGTCGTGCAACATGGCCGTGCGTGTGCCTACATACACGGGCACAGGAGAGGTGAATGAAGATTGACACGGCCGTGCAACATGGCCGTGTACACCAATACGCCCAATTTCAAAAACCACGAAATGCACGGGCTGAAATAAGGGCACACGGGCGTGCCCCACGGCCATGTGCCCCAATTCCTTTATAAACACCTTTTATTTATTTTATTTTTATCTTTATATTTTGAAATTACTTTTTATTTCCTTTTAATACTATTTTATCTTGAGATTTTATAATTTTTTATTCGGCTATTTCTTTACGAGTAATTATGCTTCTTTATATTTCCTAAAAAGTTCCTGATTCTATCATAGTTATAAAGAGCTCCAAAGTTCATCATCACTTAGGAACTAAAAACTCCACTGGAAAAGGTTCTCCACGACTGCCATGTCCTGCTCGACCACGACCATAGCTACTACCAAATATAATATTCTTTTGGCTCAGGACTTATGGACTAATGAACCTCTACCACTACCGGAGTATCCTCCTCCACTCTTATCATTGCCTTGGCCGATTATTCTCCATAACTCCAATTCAAGGAATTCATTCATCATTTAGGAAGTTTCACTTCTCTCCCTATCTTATGATTATATATCTATATTTTTCAATATATCTATCTTTATATATTCAGGGCAATGTACATCTTAAGTGTGGGGGGGGTCTTTTATATCATTATCAGAAATACCTAAATTTTTTCTTTGTTTTCATGTGATTTTCTCATACCACTATTAGAATGAATTTTGATTAAGTTATGATTTTTATTGATATGTCTTTAATTAAAGCATAGGCATTTATGCATTGATCATTTAAACTTTAAGACATTAGGGAATCAAGCACGATAAGTTGATTTTTGGAAAATTAAAAAATTTTAGATTGTTTCGATTTTTGGAAAATTAAAAATTTTTAGATTGTTTCCCCAAGTTTAGATATTATCTTGAGTTGAAATCCACAAGTTTAAACATCAAAAAGCCATAATTTTTGTGAGATCTTGAGCCTTTAGAGCATATGTTATTTCTTTCATGCTCATTTTTATTATGAGTGCGTCAGTATTGATTTGTTATTCTAGAACTTGCTTGATTATGCATGTCAAGACCATACCATTTGATTTGATATGTCGAGATGATAAAGGCACTTAGGTATAATCCACTCACTCCACGAAAGCCTACTTTCATAATTAACCCTTAGTGACCCCCTTTGAGCCTAACAAACCATTAATTGATTTACCCTCAATATTAACCCATAACCCATTATTGTTGAAATCCCCTAATTTGATCCCTATTTTTGTCGAGATTTGATTTGAACTAATTGCTTACTATGTTTTATTCTTCGTTGCAATAATTAAGTTCTATGTTATTTGATTTATTCTTAAAAAAAAAAATCCTTACACACATATTAGTAGTAATTCGTCGGTTTTTTTTTTTAGCTTGAGTGTTAATTCTATATTCTGAGAAGAACCTCACTTGTATTCAATTGATAATTAGTTATTTTTCTAGGTAGGTGATTTCTTCAATTCTATCTCGATTCTAACCTTTTCTTTCAACTTGTGACCACACCCCCTAACCAAAACCACGTTACAACCCTCTAAAGACCTTTTTGATTGATGTATCATCTCAATATATAGTGGTGGAGATTTGATTTTCATGCAAGCCTATGGTAACAACTTTTCATATTGACTAATGAGTGATTTATTTGATGTCCTTAAACACCTCGAGTGATTTGAGTGAATCTTTAGTGAGGATGTTAAACTCTGTGATATTTTGATCAAAGGTAATTACTTAGATAAGGAGGGACACCTATGTTTTCATGATAAAATGCTCAACTTGGAATGTTTGAAACTTTGATGTACTTTTAGTTGAATTTTCAATGTATGATTACTTATGGGTTATTTTGAGATATTATTGATAGGGATTATAAATTGAGAAGAATTTATTTTGATTGTGAGTTGAGGATTTTGCTTGAGGACAAGCAAACGCTTAAGTGTGGGGATATTTGATAAACCGTAATTTATACATATTTTTAACCCATGCTTAGCACATTTATGGATGGTTTCTCCTTAGATTTGGTGAATTTGATGCTTCTAATCCTTTAGTTTCATGTTTTATACTTAGGTGAGCATAGGAGAGTAAAAAGAGCGAGAAACAGGCCAAAAATGGAGAAAATGGACCCACATGGGAAATCAACACGGCCTGGACTTCCTCACAAGGGTAGCCACACGGCCGTGTCCATTTGGTAGGATCGAAGCACGACTTACACGGGTAGACTACACTCCCGTGCCTATTTAACAGCCTTGACCATGGGCTGGAGCAATAGCACACAGGCATGTCCCTGTCAAGCCCAAGTATAGTCCTCTTCGGAAAAGGCCACTTTTGAGGGCTCTTAGGCATTCTAAAGCCTATTTAAACACCGAAGGAGGGAGGCACTTAGAAAGACACGCGGAGCAGGAGGCAAGGAATTACTCAAGGGAAGCCGATTGGTCCATCTCAGAAGCCGGATTCATCGTCAAGACTGAAGATCTCCCTTTAATTTCCATTCAGGGGTTTTGGGTTTCCTTTATGTTTTGTATTCATTATTCTTCTTAGATGTTTTATTTTATAATTATGAACTAAACCCCCTAAACACCTAAGGGGAATGAAACCTAAGACAGATCTTGTTATTATTATCTGAATTGTATGATAAATATTTGACTTGTTCTTAATTATGTGTTCTTCATTCTTGTTTAATATTCCAGGATATTGATTCAAGTTAATGCTCTTATTCAGAGGAGGAAAAGACCCTGTCTAAAAGTAAATTTGTCCTAATTAAGAGGAGTTGATTGCACGCCTAGAGATAGGGTGATAAGATTTTTCCAGATTAGGGTGAAACCTAATAAGGGATCCATAGATCGAGTTAATGTAACACTAGGGCATTAATTAGAAAGAGATTTCAATTAATCAACCTACGGTTAGACGTTAATAGTCTCGAGAGAGATAATAATATAACTTAGGGATTTCTACGGATCAAGTCAAATGAATAAATCGTTTGATTTAGAGTCAAATAACAAGTGAAGTCTAGGTGGATTTTTCCTTAAGTATTGTCTTAATTAATCGAATTTTCTGAAAAGCTTTTCCCCAATTTCTCTCTGTGCACTTTTAGTTTAGTTAATTAGTTTAGATAAACAAATTCTTAATTTTTAGTTTATATAATAAAAAGAAAGTAATTACTAGTACTCTTGGTTTCTTTGGGTTCGACAATTCGCTCTTGCTAAAGCTATACTACTGTAACACCCCGAATTTGGGCCTAGAAGTATTGGGCCTCGAGTGGGGGTCCGTAAGGAGGTTGTATATAGGTATTTAATTGTGCAATGAAATGAAACAATTAAATGTTTGCTATTAGTGGTTAATGGCTTTGAGAAGTGTTGGAGAAATCTTGGGTTCAAACTTGGGCTTTAGCAAAAATTTTGGTATTAAGTGAAAAAAACACGGATGCTTGGATGAGGGTTTTAAATTATTGTGTTAAATAAATGACACAAGGAAGCTTGTAGTCTAGTGGTTGTGGCGTCATTAAGGTTGTATGGGAGCCTGGGTTCAAGCCTTGGCTCTTGCAATTTATTTTGTTTTTTTTTTAAAGGGAACCTGGACTTTGGCCTTTAGACCTTATAATTAATTGGGGATAAAATATGACACAAAAAGCCTTGTGGCTTAGTGGCAAGTAGCGTGTGGAGCATTTAAGGGAGGCATAGGTTGAATCCCATGGCAAGCAAGGAGCATTTATTTTGCTAACAGGCGGCAAGAGTTGGTGTTGAATTTAAACTCTAATGTTAGAGGATCCCACATCGGAAGCTAACATAAGAGTGGTTGTGAAGTCGGCTTTAAATAGAGGAACCATGAAGAGAGTAAATGTACCTTTCTTGGCTGATCCCTTTCGCTGTATGGCGTGCTCGTTTGGGTTGGGCGTCGGCTAAGAGTGCTCGGAGTGTGGATTAACTCCATTCTCCTATCAAGTGTGTATTTCTTACTACTCTAGCTGTAGGATGGCTACTTCGGGCCGCGATGGGTCGAAAGGGGTCATGTGGGCCTAATGGGCCTACAAGCCCAATTGGATAAGTTGTTTGATTGTGTAGTAAATTTGGGCTAGGCTAGGTGAATCTAATATTTGTGGCTAGATTTGGGCTAAAAGGGCCACACGAGCGTGTGGGCCCATTTGGGCCGAGAATGGGCTTTAGAGCCATTAGTATTGTTATCCATGTTTAAAATACTTTGGTTTATAAAATTACCAAAATACCCTGCTTTGTAAAATTACTAAAATACCCCTAGTTTGTAAAATTACCAAAATACCCCTAGTTTGTAAAATTATCAAAATACCCCTAGTTTGTAAAATTACCAAAATACCCCTAATTTGTGAAATTACTGAAATACCCTCGACACAGTAAAATTATTGAAATACCTCGACTTGTAAAATTACCAAAGTACCCTCGATTTATAGAATTACTGTTTTACCTCGATTTGTAAAATTACCGTTTTACCTCGATTTATAGAATTACCGTTTTACCCTCAGTTTACAGAATTACTATTTTACCCTCGATTTATAGAATTACCGTTTTACCCCTAATTTACATAATTACCGTTTTACCTCGATTTACATAATTATCGTTTTACCCTCGACTTATCGAATTACTGTTTTACCCTTGATTTACTGAATTACTGTTTTACCCTCGATTTATAAATTCTTGTTTTACCCTTGATTTACGAATTCTTGTTTTACCTCGATTTACAAAATTACCGAAATACCCTCAATTTGTAAAATTACCAAAATACCCCTGATTTACAAAGTTACAGAAATACCCTTGACTTTTTAAAAATTATAGAAGTACCATTGGTTTACAAAATTCTTGAAATACCTTTGGTTTGTTGATTTACCAAAACACCCTTGTAGGATGAAATGACTAAAATACCCTAAAAGGTAAAAAGACCGTAAAAGCCCTATAGGGTAAAGTGACCGTAAAACCCTGTATGGTAAAATGACGAATATGCCCTTATGTTTAGTATGGTGATGTGCTTAGGATTTACATATATTGATATTGGATTAGTTAAGTTTGAGTGGCGGTGGTGGTTATCGAGGCGATTGATTTTGGAAGCGTTTCAACTTCAACCCGTAATGGTGTGTACTAACCTCGTAATTGCTTAGATTAATATTTGCTAAAAAGCGAAAGCTTCATATTTTAGTGATTCGAGAATTAATATTTAGATCTATTTTCTACGCACGTTTAAGTTGGATTCTAGCGGATATGGGGTAGGAAGGTATTTGGAACGTTCTTCAATGAGTAGATCTCTTGGTAAGTATTGAACCTTCTTTCCATTTGTATCTTGTGGTTTAAGAAAAGTGAAAACCCTCTATCGACTAAGGCTAAAAGGGTTTTGGTGTTATTTGGTTTGTTGGTGCTAATGAGGATTAAAGGCTACCGATCGAGGAGTGTGTGAAAAGCTTGGATCATCGGAGTGACTAAATCTAGTCATCAACTTGAAAGGTATGAACCCAAGGGCCATTGTGGACGGTGGCGAATGTGTAAGTGATGATAATAGGTAGTTTTCGATTTGGTTTAATATTAACATGGTCTAATCTATAAGTGGTTGATTATAGGAGAAATCGCATAGGAGATCTCGTCAAGGAATATCGCAAATCGGTGTGTAACGAACCCTTTCATAACTTAAAGCGATAAAAAATCGAAAAGCGAAATGCCAAATTCGGCATTTCGAGGACTTATGAGCAATAACGCTCACTAGTTAGTTAAAATCGATGAGACGGTGATCGACAACGATAGAAACGGTAGGAATGTGATTTTTGGCGTTCTTGGTAAGTTGGGCCTCGAGGGGCCGAAGTGGGGCCCATTGGGCTTTCGGGCCCATTTGGGTAAAATTGGTAGAAAACGAAAATCTATTAAATTGCATGATAAGACTGTTAAAACCGTTATGGAATATAGGCTAAGTGGGCCTAGACGACAGAATTGGCTAAGTAGGGCCCATTAGGGGTTTTAGGCCCAATAACTCGATTTCGCTAAAAATGGGCCAGAATCACTGTTTGCACCCATGGATTATTAGTAATCGTTAATGAACATGGAAACCCTAATTTTTGGTAAAATTACGAGATTACCCTTATAATATGAAAATGACCATTTTGCCCCTAGGTAAAAATGACCATTATGCCCCTAGGGTTTATGTATGATTTTAATACATGGGATTTTGATAAATATGGTATGTATGATATGCACATGAAATGTATGCTATGCACATGATATGTATGATATGCACATGAGGTAATCATAAATGCATTGGGTTGGGTTTTATATGGATGGAGGAAGTGAAAAGGGCTTATGCCCCGATTATCAAAAGGGCTTATGCCCTGATTATCAAAAGGGCTTATGCCCTGATTATAAAAGGGCTTATGCCCGATTATTGAAAGGGCTTTTGCCCCGATTATTAAAAGAGGCTAGGCCTCGGTTATATGATAAAGCGACTATCTTTGCCATTGGAGAGTTTGGCGGGGTGGGTCGAGTTAATCCCCACATGGTGTGTTGGTTGGTACGGGTGGAGAGTAGCGGATGGTGGGTTGAGTAGTCTCCCAAATGGGTTGCATTCTTTCATTGAAATTATATGTGACATTGAAATGGGCCTAAGGGCCATACTGATTTCTGATAAAGGCTTGACCCGAGAATATGAAATATGAAAAGGCTTGCCCAAGAATATGAAATATGAAAAGGCTTGCCCAAGTTATGAAATATGAAATATGAAAAGGGCTACTGCCCAAAGTGCATGATTGAGATTGGATTTGGGCTTAGACCCAACAGCCGTTATTGTTTTGGGCTCTGAAAGGGCTTGTTGCACTGAGTTTCCAAACTCACCCCTTTCCTTAACCTTGGTGAGCCTTGATGTGGGGACTTGGTAGGAGGGATTGAGTGGCTACGGTGATTGTCTTTGGACTTTTAAATAAGTGTTGGTTTTCATTTAATTTCCTTTAATTATTATTTATTTTTGGGTTGTAATAAGGCCAATTTTAACTTTCCTTTTATTTCTTTTTGAATTATTTTAATTTTAATAACTTTAAAATTGGTTAATAATTATTCAAATGGGCTAGACTTAGGACGTGTTTTCAAAATGATACTTGTTTTCAAAATATCTCAACACCACGATTAATCGATTTATCAAAGACGTCCACTTAAACAAATTTAAACTCGATATAAAAAAGTGGCTATGGTTGTGGGCATGTCTAGGATTGGATCCAATTAAAGAGCTTGGTACTTGAGCAGCCTTCATGGCTCACCTCCTCTCTCGGATACCTACACGGTGCCCGACTTCTATACACTTTGTTAACTCAATAAAATGTATGGTTTTAAAACACTAAAAGCGGAACGTGGGTTTCAACTCCAATGTGGCACGTCGATTAAGCCATAATGTCCGGGCGGGTTTGGGGTGTTATATTTAGTGGTATCGAGCCTAGGTTGCAACAACTCGGTACGTGGATCGGATCCAAAATTTTTCAAAATTTAGGCCTAAGAAGGGTATTTTGGAAATGGTTTTGAAAAGTTCATTTTAAAAATGTTTTTGAGTATACATGTTAAAATGGTTTAAATTTTTTGGGTTTTGAAATTTGGTAGCAGAAGAAGTGGCTGCTTGAATCTCGACACCAAGTCTGTAAGTATTTACATTCCTCATATTACCTTTGTATTAAGATATTCTTGTAGATAGAACTGAGACCATATCATGACATTATGACTAGGGCAACCCTAAAAACTCTAGAATCCGAGGCGTAGCTAGGCTATGATTACGTGAAAATAGAAACTTTAAAATACTATCTCTGCGTAAGACATATGAATAAATAGTAAAATTTTGAGATCTTTGTAGTTAATTGATATGTGTCTTGGTAATGTAGAGTATTGATATGGATTCGAGGGTAAGCAAAGTCTACCAACTGGGTTGTGGTAACTTCGGAGCTTGGTCTTTGAGGCATGGCCGAGTTAGTAAGGAAAGTGGTAGAGGAAGTATTGGATACCAAACTTAAGGAAATTAGGGAAACGCTTCTGCGGGGTGCATGGAGTGTAAGAAAAGGAAGGATTCTAGTTCTTAGAAAACCAAGCCTCGATTACGTGAAACATGTTAAGGCACGACCAAACTATCCAATCTGCAAAAGCGCAGCAGACGTCATCCGGGTGAATGCCATAGGAAGGCAGGAGCATGTCTTAGATGTGGGTCCAAGGAGCATCGAGCTCGGGATCGCCAAGTTTATTTTATTTAAATATGTGTTACGAATTGTATGCGTGCTTGATAAATGTTTCTTTACTTTGGTAATTAGATGTTCTGGGTCATACTAAGAATTATTTTTAATTAGAGTGCGTAGCGGAAGCATAGAGGTTTGACTTGAGTAATCTGATTAGTTGATAGTTGGAAATTTCGAGGACGAAATTTCTTTAAGGGAGTATAATTGTAACACCCGAATTTGGGCCTAGAAGTATTGGGCCTTGAGTGGGGGTCCGTAAGGAGGTTGTATATAGGTATTTAATTGTGCAATGAAATGAAACAATTAAATGTTTGCTATTAGTGGTTAATGGCTTTGAGAAGTGTTGGAGAAATCTTGGGTTCAAACTTGGGCTTTAGCAAAAATTTTGGTATTAAGTGAAAAAAAACGGATGCTTGGATGAGGGTTTTAAATTATTGTGTTAAATAAATGACACAAGGAAGCTTGTAGTCTAGTGGTTGTGGCGTCATTAAGGTTGTATGGGAGCCTGGGTTCAAGCCTTGGCTCTTGCAATTTATTTTGTTTTTTTTTTAAAGGGAACACGGACTTTGGCCTTTAGACCTTATAATTAATTGGGGATAAAATATGACACAAAAGCCTTGTGGCTTAGTGGCAAGTAGCGTGTGGAGCATTTAAGGGGAGGCATAGGTTGAATCCCATGGCAAGCAAGGAGCATTTATTTTGCTAACAGGGGCAAGAGTTGGTGTTGAATTTAAACTCTAATGTTGGAGGGATCCCACATCGGAAGCTAACATAAGAGTGGTTGTGAAGTCGGCTTTAAATAGAGGAACCATGAAGAGTAAATGTACCTTTCTTGGTGATCCCTTTCATTGTATGGCGTGCTCGTTTGGGTTGGGCGTCGGCTAAGAGTGCTCGGAGTGTGGATTAACTCAGGTCTCCTATCAAGTGTGTATTTCTTACTACTCTAGGCTGTAGGATGGCTACTTGGACGCGATGGGTCGAAAGGGTCATGTGGGCCTAATGGGCCTACAAGCCCAATTGGATAAGTTGTTTGATTGTGTAGTAAATTTGGGCTAGGCTAGGTGAATCTAATATTTGTGGCTAGATTTGGGCTAAAAGGGCCACACGAGCGTGTGGGCCCATTTGGGTAGAGAATGGGCTTTAGAGCCATTAGTATTGTTATCCATGTTTAAAATACTTTGGTTTATAAAATTACCAAAATACCTCGCTTTGTAAAATTACTAAAATACCCTATTTTGTAAAATTACCAAAATACCCCTAGTTTGTAAAATTATCAAAATACCCTAGTTTGTAAAATTACCAAAATACCCCTAATTTGTGAAATTCTTGAAATACCCTCGACACAGTAAAATTATTGAAATACCTCGACTTGTAAAATTACCAAAGTACCCTCGATTTATAGAATTACTGTTTTACCCTCGATTTGTAAAATTACCGTTTTACCTCGATTTATAGAATTACCGTTTTACCTCGGTTATGTAATTACTATTTTACCCTCGATTTATAGAATTACCGTTTTACCCTAATTTACATAATTACCGTTTTACCCTCGATTTACATAATTATCGTTTTACCCTCGACTTACAGAATTACCGTTTTACCCTCGATTTACAGAATTACCGTTTTACCCTCGATTTATAGAATTACTATTTTACCCTTGATTTACAGAATTACTATTTTACCCTCGGTTTACAAAATTACCGAAATACCCTCAATTTGTAAAATTACCAAAATACCCCTGATTTACAAAGTTACAGAAATACCTTGACTTTTTAAAAATGATAGAAGTACCATTGGTTTACAAAATTACTGAAATACCTTTGGTTTGTTGATTTACCAAAACACCCTTGTAGGATGAAATGACTAAAATACCCTAAAAGGTAAAAAGACCGTAAAGCCCCTGTAGGGTAAAGTGACCGTAATATTTCGTATGGTAAAATAGCGAATATGCCCTTATGTTAGTATGGTGATGTGCTTAGGATTTACATATATTGATATTGGATTAGTTAAGTTTGAGTGACAAGTGGTGGTTATCGAGGCGATTGATTTTGGAAACGTTTCAACTTCAACCCGTAATGTGTGTACTAACCTCGTAATAGCTTAGATTAATATTTCTTTGAAAAGCCGAAAGCTTCATATTTTAGTGATTAGGAATTAATATTTAGATCTATTTTCACGACGTTTAAGTTGGATTCACAGCGGATATGGGGTAGGAAGGTATTTGGAACGTTCTTCAATGAGTAGATCTCTTGGTAAGTATTGAACCTTCTTTCCATTTGTATCTTGTGGTTTAAGAAAAGTGAAAACCCTCGTCGACTAAGGCTAAAAGGGTTTTGGTGTTATTTGGTTTGTTGGTGCTAGTGAGGATTAAAGGCTACCGATCGAGGAGTGTGTGAAAAGCTTGGATCATCGGAGTGACTAAATCTAGTCATCAACTTGCAAAGGTATGAACCAAGGGCCATTGTGGACGGTGGTAGAATGTGTAAGTGATGATAATAGGTAGTTTTCGATTTGGTTTAATATTAACATGGTCTAATCTATAAGTGGTTGATTATAGGAGAAATCGCATAGGAGATCTCGTCAAGGAATATCGCAAATCGGTGTGTAACGAACCCTTTTATAACTTAAAGCGATAAAATGTCGAAAAGCCAAAATGCCAAAATTACGGCATTTCGAGGACTTATGAGCAATGACGCTCACTAGTTAGTTAAAATCAATGAGGCGGTGATCGAGAACGATGGAAAGCGGTAGGAATGTGATTTTTGGCGTTCTTGGTAAGTTGGGCCTCGAGGTAGAAGTGGGGCCCATTGGGCTTCGGGCCCATTTGGGTAAAATTGGTAGAAAACGAAAATCTGTTAAATTGCATGATAAGACTGTTAAAACCGTTATGGAATATAGGCTAAGTGGGCCTAGACAGCGAGAATTGGCTAAGTAGGGCCCATTAGGGTTTTAGGCCCAATAACTCGATTTCGCTAAAATGGGCGAATCACTGTTTGCACCCATGGATTGTTAGTAATCGTTAATGAATATGGAAACCCTAATTTTGGTAAAATTACGAGATTACCCTTATAATATGAAAATGACCGTTTTGCCCTAGGTAAAATGACCATTATACCCTAGGGTTTATGTATGATTTTAATACATGGGATTTTGATAAATATGGTATGTATGATATGCACATGAAATGTATGCTATGCACATGATATGTATGATATGCACATGAGGTAATCATAAATGCATTGGGTTGGGTTTTATATGGATGGAGGAAGTGAAAAGGGCTTATGCCCCGATTATCAAAAGGGCTTATGCCCCGATTATCAAAAGGGCTTATGCCCGATTATAAAAGGGCTTATGCCCCGATTATTGAAAGGGCTTTTGCCCGATTATTAAAAGAGGCTAGGCCTCGGTTATATGATAAAGACTATCTTTGCCGGTGGAGAGTTTGGCGGGGTGGGTCGAGTTAATCCCACATGGTGTGTTGGTTGGTACGGGTGGAGAGTAGTGGATGGTGGGTTGAGTAGTCTCCCAAATGGGTTGCATTCTTTCATTGAAATTATATGTGACATTGAAATGGGCCTAAGGGCCATCTGATTTCTGATAAAGGCTTGCCCAAGAATATGAAATATGAAAAGGCTTGCCCGATAATATGAAATATGAAAAGGCTTGACCCAAGATTATGAAATATGAAATATGAAAAGGCTACTGACCCGATGCATGATTGAGATTGGATTTGGGCTTAGACCCAACAGCCGTTATTGTTTTGGGCTCGAAGGGGCTTGTTGCACACTGAGTTTCCAAACTCACCCCTTTCCTTAACCTTGCGGTGAGCCTTGATGTGGGGACTTGGGCCGGTGGGGATTCAGAGTGGCCACGGTGATTGTCTTTGGACTTTTAAATAAGTGTTGGTTTTCATTTAATTTCCTTTAATTATTATTTATTTTTGGGTTGTAATAAGGCCAATTTTAACTTTCCTTTTATTTCTTTTGAATTATTTTAATTTTAATAACTTTAAAATTGGTTAATAATTATTCAAATGGGCTAGACTTAGGACGTGTTTTCAAAATGATACTTGTTTTCAAAATATCTCAACACCACGATTAATCGATTTATCAAAGACATCCACTTAAATAAATTTAAACTCGATATAAAAAAGTGTGGCTATGGTTGTGGGCATGTCTAGGATTGGATCCAATTAAAGAGCTTGGTACTTGAGCAGCCTTCATGGCTCACCTCCTCTGTCTCGGATACCTACGGTGCCCGGCTTCCATACACTTTGTTAACTCAATAAAATGTATGGTTTTAAAACACTAAAAGCGGAACGTGGGTTTCAACTCCAATGTGGCACGTCAGATTCGGCCATAACGTCTGGGCCGGGTTTGGGGTGTTACAACTACTGTTCGATAGGTACACTTGGCTTCATCATGATAATAGTTAGTTTCAAGAACGATTAATTATAAATCTTTAAAACCTGCCGTGAATATCACGTATCATTGTGATATTTATTGACGACATTCTAATATATTCACTAGACGAGTCCGAGCATGTTCAAAATTTGAGAATTGTGTTGCAAACCCCGTGAGATAAACAACTTTATGGTAAATTTAGAAAATGTGAGTTTTGGCTCTGAGAAGTTGGTTTTCTAGGACATATAGTATCTGTTGATGGCATCAGAGTTGATCCGAGCAAAATTTCAGCAGTTATTGATTGGAAACCGCAGAGAAATGTATCTGAAATTAGAAGTTTACTAGGATTAGCTACTTATTACAGAAGATTCGTAAAAGGGTTTTTGATGATAGCTATATCGATGACGTGACTATTACAGAAAGATGTAAAGTTTGAATGGTTCGAGAAATGTCAGCAAAGTTTTAATTAGTTGAAAGCACTGTTGGCCGAGGCGCTAGTTCTAGTTTAGCCTGAATTGAGTAAAGAATTTGTGATTTTCAGCTATACATCTTTAAATGGTTTAGGCTATGTTTTAATGCAAGAAGGAAAAGTGATAGCTTATGCTTCCAGACAGTTAAAGACATACGAAAAGAACTATCCGACACATAACCTAGAGTTAGCAACTATTGTGTTTGTGTTGAAAATTTGGTGACCCCATTTGTTCGGCGAAAAATGTCATATATTTAACAATCACAAGAGTTTGAAGTATCTAATGTCACAGAAGGATTTCAATTTGAGACGGTACAGATGGCTGGTGTTGTTAAAATATTATGAGTTGATTATTGATTATCATCCGGGGAAAGCAAAACCTGGTTGTTGATGCTTTGAGTAGAAAGTCCTTGTTTGCTCTACAAGCGATGAATACGCGACTAACATTATCTGAATATGGCTCGATCTTAGTCGAGATGAAAGCTAGATCGATGTTTTTATAGCAGATCTGTGAAACCCAAAAGTGTGATGACAAGTTACTGGCTAAACGAGCACAAAGTGAGTTGATTTTTGATTTAGAATTTCAGATAGGACCCGATGATTATTTATTATTTAAAGATAAAATTTGTATACCGGAGAATCTAGAGAACATTCAGAGAACCTTACACGAAGCTCATAATGCTAGCTTTTCTGTTCATTCGGGAAGTAATAAGATGTACGATGATTTGAAACAGATATACTAGTGGCCGGGAATGAAATGCGAGATTTCTGACTTTCTATCTAGAAGCTTAGTATGTCAGCAAGTTAAAGCTGAACATCAGGTACCTTTTAGATTATTGCAGCTAGTGATGATACCGGAATGGAAATGGGATCAAGTTATAATGGACTTCGTATCAGGTTTACCCCTATCTTCAAGGAAGAAAAATGCTATTTGGGTTATCATTGATCATTTGAAAAGTCTGCACATTTTATTCCAATACAGACAAATTACTCCCTTGACAGATTAGCTGAGTATTACGTTTCATAGATTGTACGATTACATGGGGTGCCAGTTTCTATCATTTCGGATAGAGATCCGTGGTTTACATCATGATTTTGAAGGAAGTTGCTGGAAGCTCTAGGTACGTAATTGCAATTTAGCTTTGCATTTCACCCTCAGACCGATGGTCAGTTCGAGCGAGTAATTTAAATTCTCAAGGATATGCTTCATTTCTGTGGATTAGAGTTTGAAGGCAACTGGGAGAAATATTTACCGTTGGTTGAATTAGCGTACAACAACAGTTTTCAATTGAGTATAAAGATGGCATTGTATGAGGCTTTATATGGTCGAAAGTGCTGAACACCATTATACTGGACCAAGCTCAGTGAGAAAATGATACACAGGGTTGATTTGATTCGCGAGACTGAAGAAAAAGTGAAAGTGATTTGAGATAGTTTGAAAGTAGCTTTAGACTGTCAGAAATCATATGTAGATCTTAAACATAAAGACATTAAATTTCAAGTCAGCGACAGAGTATTCTTGAAAGTATTGCCTTGGAAAAAAGTTCTACGATTCAGTCACAAAGTAAAGCTAAGTCCGAATTTATCGGGCCATATGAGGTTACTAAAAGAATTAGACCTGTTGCATATCGATTAGTTTTACCGTCAGAACTAGAAAAGTTTCATAATGTCTTTCACGTGTTTATGTTATGATGGTACCGAGTTGACCTTTACATGTTATCTCCCTGACGGATATAGAGATTCAGGTTAATATGTTGTACAATGAAAAGCCATTTCGAATTTTGGCTCGAGAGGTTAAACAATTGAGAAATAAGAACATAGCTTTAGTAAAGGTTTTTTGGCAATGACACGAAATAGAAAAAGCCATCTGGAAACCCGAGGAAGCTATGAGAAAGCATTACCCAAACCTCTTATCTAGTAAGATTTTTGGGGACGAAAGTTCCCTTAGAGGGAAGAGTTATAACAACTCGTTTTTAGTGTAATCAGAACAATGGTTTTGGGACCATAAATCCGATGTCAAAATAATCATTTTATTATTTTATTGTCTACAGGATGATAGTAGTATCGTATAAAAATTTCGTTAAGAAATTTTATCGTTTGCATACTTAATTCAATAAAAAGGACTAAATTGCAATAGGTGCAAAGCTTGAGTTCTATAATGTCAAAGGGATTAAATAGCTATGAAATTAATTAGTAAAGGGGTTTATGTGGTAAATATACCATTTTTTTATGAGTGGAAAATTATGGGCACTTTAATAAGTGATTTAATGGTTTTATAAAAAGGTTTATTAAGTAATTTAGTAAATAAATTAAGTAAAACAAGAACAAATTAATTAAAAGTACCATCTTCCTAGTCTAGATCGAAATTAAAGAATAAACTCCATCTTTAACACCTTGAAGTTTCGGAAATGGAAGTCTTTGCATGAGATTAATTTTGAGGTTAGTTTTTAATGATTTTTATATTTTCGGGATCATTATATCTTAATCTAGCTAGCTCGGGGACTAATTTGTGAAACAGTTAAATTGTTAAGGTTTTACCATTAATTGATATGTATGATTTTTTATGATTTTTGGAACAAAATGATTAGTTGTTGTTAGATAAAAAAAACTTTAGTTAAGTGATTTTTGATGAAATTGTCACATAGGATTAAATTGAAAATTTTGAAATACTCATGGTGTAATTTATGAATTAATGAAATGTGTGGGCTGCTATAAGCTTGTAGGATATTTGGCTAGACTTGGTTAGGGGTAAAATTGTACGAATTTCATTTTACGAGCTTAAGGACTAAATTGAAAAGCGATAGCTTCAGCTATCGATTATGGACAAGGATGGTGACGACTATTGAATTATGAAAAGGGATAGCCTTGTCTATCGAATAGAGAAAATGGATGTGTTGTATTATTACATTGTGTGAGCTTCGGTAAGAGCTTTCAATGTAATTTACATTATTATGATGGAAGGTAGGAAATGTGTACCTTTGTGGTAATAAAAAGCATGAATGTATATATATAAATTTATGAATTAGTTATTATCATTTTGGATTGATTTTTACATGCTTTGTGATTTTATATTATATTCAAAAGCTTAAAACATATTCGTTACGAGCTTATTAAGCATGACATGATTACTTTGTGTTTACTTTTCTGCGTTTTTTAGTTTATCGAAAGCTCGTTCTGGTTGAAAAGTCGTCGGAGATCTATCACACTATGTATCGGCTCTTTTGGTATGTACGAATGTTTAATTTTTGTTATAATGGCATGTATATGTAATTTGGCTAATGCTGGCCATGTGTTCTAGTTGTTGGTATAGCCATTTGAGTTGGCTTGTGTTTTAGCATTTTGATGTTGATATGAGTTTAGTTTATGGCATGAAAATATTAACCTTGTTATGGATAATGTTGGCTTAATGTGTTTGAATTATGATAAATGAATATGCATATTGTATTAGCCTTGTAACTTGTTGTGGTTTGGTATCTTGTTATGAAAGATATATATGTCTATTGATGTTAGTGAATGGATGGCATATTTTGTACCATTTGGTAGGCTATGGTAAGTTAATTCAATGGTTTGAACTGATGCAAGTTTAGTTGAAAGTTAGATAGTCTTTTGGCCAAATTGAGCACATGGTTAAACATGTTTATATATTGTCATTTGATGTGCCTAAGGGCATATTGGTTGTATGATGTTATACCATATGTATATGACTTTTTTATGCTTGATTTTGGTACCTTATTCAGGCTTGTGCATATGTGCATTTTGCTTATAGGTACATGCTAGTTTGGGCTAGAAAAATGGCTTGTAAAATGACCTATTTTTGTCTACACAGGCGTGTGTCTTAGCCGTGTGTCCCCTGTAGCTTTTGAAAGGTTGCAAGTCAACTTGTTACATGGCCTAGCACACGGCCAAACACACAGGCATTTGGGTTATTTTGAAGGGTACACGGCCTAGCCATACGGCCATGTGACCCCTGTAGTGTTAAAAATTTTCATTATTTTCTAAAACATTCTCTGGATTTCTAACTCATAATTAGGCCTCGAGTGCTCGTTTAAGGGACAATATGTATGTTTTGAATTGATTTTAATGTGTTTATTGATATGATTTGAAAATTTTGAAATTTATGTCTGTTTGATTTAATAATTTTGGTAATGCTCTGTAAGCCTATTTCGGCGACAAATACATGTTAGGGGTATTACATTAAGGATGTTTAAAATGACATGTTTATGTATGTTTAAATGGTATTTGAACCCTTTGAATGTGTGCCCAATTGGTTTGAATGGTTTGGTATAGATTAGACTTGAAATGGTTTGATTTTAGGTAATATTTTGGTTCACATTGCCTGGGACATGGGTTGTCACACTGCTGTGTAAGACACACGGCCTGACGACATGGTCATGTGTCATTTGAGAATTTCTTAGGGTTCAAGTCAGTGAATTACACGGCCTGGCACACAGGTGTGCCAGACATCTCAAAGAGTTACACGACCTGGCACATGGGCGTGTGACACGACCATGTAACACTACTCAGTGAGTTACATGGGTTGGGACACAGCCGTGTGTCCCTTGTTCGAAAGTTACATGGCCTAGGGTGATCTCACATGACCGTGTGACCTCTGTCTCCAATTCTTGCTACTTTTTCCTAAACTTTCTATTTTGTTTCAAATTAGTCCCGAATTGCCTCAAAGATATTTTTAGGCCCTCGAGGGCTTGATTTAGGGACAAAATGCATGTGATTGAATCGATTATGATATGTTTTAATTTATTTAAATATTATGATGTTAAATGTTTACGATTTTTCGGTAATGCTCCGTAACCCTAATCCAGCGACAGAGACGGGTTAGGGGTGTTACACTTCTCAATTCACTCCATTCGACTACGACAATTAATACAATTTAAGTTTTCTTTTCCTTTATTTATTATTATTGTTTTACTTATTTCTATTTTATTTTTTTTAATTTATGTATTGAGTGCTTTTCATTGTAAATTGAGTTTATTTTTAATGACTTTAAATGAGAAAATTAAAAGAATGCCCCCGAGAATGCGTAAACAGTTTCGTTCTGAACCACCTCGGTTTTGTCATTAGAATACGATGGCGTTAAATTTGCACAATGAGAGGCCGTAGATTTATATCAAACAATTCAGGGACGTATGTTCATCCCTGAACATGATTTTGATCTAGCCTCCTCGCTTAATGATGAGATATAGGATGATGTACACGTTCATCATTGGGACAATTTTTGCTTGCTTCCCAAGAAAGCTGCCACTGTACTCGTAGTGCTAGAGTTTTACTCCAATTTAAAAATTGGTACACATGACCGAGTATACGTCAGGAATGCTAACATTGATATTTCCCCTGCCACTATTTGCGAGTACTATGGCGTACCGTGCTATGAAAGAGACGACCTATTGTCTCTTGACTTGAACAATTTCAAAAATGTTGACACGGATGCCATTCTTAGAGAATTTCATCCTACTAAAAAGCCTTAAAATAAAAAATGGTCCCCAAACTATAGCGCTTTTTCAATTTATGTACTTAAAACCTTTCCTTTTTTGTCAGAAGTGCTACTTGAACTTTCATTATGTTAACACTATTGGTCCTTCCATGAATTGTCATTTGAAATAATTGTCTGAGTCAACCAGAGCCTAACACGTAATCAAAAACTAAATTCGAGTATGTTTAAGTATGCAATTTGTTTTGCAAAAAAATATTTTATTTTTATTTAATGTTTTAAAATATTTTGTTTTGGATTGTAAAGTTTCTTTAAACTGTGGTTTGGGATTGTTTGAGATTTTGGGGTTTTTCATGCATGCATGAAATGCATATTTGGTATAAATACACGGTTTTTTATAAATATGTTGAAATGGATTATGCATGATATATGGCTAAATTAATAATTTGACTAGTAATGGTACATTTCCCCTGCTAAGAAGATAACAAAATGATTTTTCGAAGGCAACCTCGATAGTTGGGTTTTTTTAAAAATTCACCTAATTCACTAACTCAACCTAAACATGGTTGGACTAAGTAAATGAACATTTTTCCAAAGCTAACAATAGAAACCATAGTTTTATAAAAGGGAGTACTTGAAGGTTTTTAACTATTGTTAGGGTAGGTTTGACACTAAGGTGTCCAATGCGGCCTTCCCGATTCGACCATAACATCTAGGTCGGGTTTAGGAGGTTACACTTCGATTCCTTGATCGATTTCTTTTCTTTTACTTTAACTTTTGTTACTTTTCTTTGTTTGCAAGTATCGCACCATTTTGGCTTAGGGAACACGACACTTCTCGATTCAATCTATTCGACTACAACAATCAATACGATTTAAGTTTTCTTTTCCTTTATTTATTGTTATTTTTTTTCTTATTTCCATTTTAAAGTTTTTAATTTACATATTAACTATTTTCCATTGGATATTGAGTTTATTTTATTGACTTTAAGTGCAAAAATTAAAAGAATGCCCCCGAGAATGTGTAAACAATCTCATTCCCAAACCGCCTTGATTCCATCGTTGAAATACGACAGTGTTAAATTTGCACAGTAAGAGGCCGTGGATTTTTATGAAACAATTCAGGGACGTACGTTCATCCCTGAACATAATTTTGATCCAGCCTACTCGTTTAATGATGAGATATAAGACAATGTACACTTTCATTGTTGGGACAATTTTTGCTTGCTTCCCAAGCAAGGTGCCATTGTACCTATAGTGCTAGAGTTTTACGCCAATTAAAAAATTGGTACGCATGACCGAGTATACTTCAGGCATGCTAACATTGATATTTCCCCTATCACAATTTGCGAGTACTATGGCGTACTGTGCTAAAGAGACAACCTATTGTCTCTTGACTTGAACAATTTCACAAATGTTGACACGGATGCCATTCTCAGAGAATTTCATCCTACTAAAAAGCCTTAAAATAAAAAATGGCCCCTAAACTATAACGCTTTTTCAATTTATGTACTTAAAAGTTTTCCTTTTTTGTCAGAAGTGCTACTTGAACTTTCATTATGTTAATACTATTGATCCTTCGATGAATTTTCGTTTGAAATAATTGTCTGACTCAACCAGAGCCTGACACGTAATCAAAAACTAAATTGAGTATGTTTAAGTATATAATTTTTTTACAAAAAATATTTTATTTTTATTTAACGTTTTAAAATAGTTTTATTTTAATTTTAAAGAAAACATATTTTAATGTTTATACTTTAGTATTGTATAGTATTATAAATTAAATTTTATATGGAATAAATTATATAATATATTATAGAACTAAAAATTGAATTGGGTTCTCGTCCATAAATTATTTTGAGTTAAATTTTTACCTACATCTAATTTTGGTGCTTAATATTTTTATATGCACATTTCTAAATTACGGACAAAATTTCAAATTTTGGTCTGCCAATTAAAACAATATTATATGCTGCTGCTTTAACTAGGAAAGTTAATTTGTCAAGGTTTATATACTTATTGCTCCTCATTTGGCTCTTTCACCTTGGTTCTTTCCTGTGAACGGAATTCAAGACAGAAATTCTAACACTACTATTGGGACTGGATATCAGGAATATGATTTTTATATGTGTATATATTTAAAGATATTTTAAAGAAGTATACGTGTAATGTATGTATAGAAAATAATTTTCACTGCAAAAATTTTATAGAAAATGAAAAGCTAAGTGTAACCATCTTCAAATCCATCCAATTTAGGCATCAGCCAGTAAAATGATTTGTTGACAAGTATAATCTAAAGCCCCTTCGATCTTCATCAACACATAGCTGCCATAAGATATTTAAGAAAAATAAACTAAAAGTGAACCAAACCTGCAGGAACCTCCCACATAGATGCTTTTGAATGATAAATATATTACAAAATTTGGGTAAATGATAAAATACAATTTTGTCAGCTTAATGGTAAGTCTTCAGTCCATCATAAATTTTCATAGTGAGAGACCAATATTTTAAATTACTCATTGCTAAGATCTCGATATATTGCTTTTCCCACTTGAAGTTTTCTGCACTAAAACATCAAAACAGAAGTGACTTAAAAAGATAAAACTGAAGAAGCAAGTAATTTGTTCGACTGTCTTTCCTCTCCTTTGCATTCTTATTATTTTTCTTAGTGTTGAAGCACAGACGTGCAGCCCTAGTGGCAAGATCAAAGGGAAAACCCTTCCACCAGGGCAATGCAACTAGGAAAATGGTTCTGATTGTTGCAAAGATGGCAAGTGGTACATGAAATACAAATGTTCACCCCTTGTATCAAGCCAAACGAAAGCAACACTGACGCTTAACAGCTTTGAGCGAGATGGAGACGGTGGTGCACCATCTGAATGTGACAACCAGTACCACTCCGATGATGACCTGTGGTGGCACTTTCTGTGGTGGTACAACAACGGAAGAGGTGTTTGAATTATATCAACATCCATGGCAATGGAAAATCTGTGAGGGCTAAAGTTGTGGATGAATGTGATTCTACTATGAGATGCTATTCGGACCATGATTATCAGCCCCCTTGCCCTAACAACATTGTTGATACCTCGAAAGCGGTTTGGAAGGCTCTTGGAGTGCACGAGAGTGATGAGGCGAGGATGGATATCTCTTGATGCGATCTTGATTAATCACTTTATCCATATTTATATTTATAATGTATGTACTAGACTAAAATTTCTTGTGCTCCTTATTTAACATTTATGTTACTATTAATGTAAAATTTATATATATATATATATATATTATGTATTTTGAGCGATAAATTATGTTTTAAATCTTCATTATTTGCTCTATCCTTACTTCTTACTTGGAGAAATTCTTAGTTAATTCTCGAAATTAGATAAGTGTTGGATTTGGTACGAGTTCGATAGGGGTATAAACAAGGCACTTGTGCTTGCAAGTTATTCGAAAGAAATTCGAAATCGAATCAAGCGTAAGCAGCTTGCGTTATCAAGTGAGCCATGTTTGAATACCTTATTACTTGATTTGAGCAGCTCGCGAGCTTGATCGAACTTTTTATTAATAATACATTTTCAATATTTTTAATATTAGATTACTATGTTGTATACGAAACGGGTTCAAACTCAAGCTCAAATATGTAAATGCTTTACCTAACTGAGCTTAAATAATTTGATTTTACCATGAGCCGAGTTGGAGCTTTTCGAATAGTATTCGACCAAATTGGAGCCATATTTCAAGCAATAAATTTTGAGTAGAGCTCGAGCTTGATGAATCTCAACAATCAGGGAGCATATATCCATAAATCAAATGGCATATAGGTATAAGTTTCATTGTCTTTTTAACTATTTTTCTTCCATGTTTTCATAGGTCATGACTTGTGGGTAATATTCATCAATCTTCTCATCCTATGTAAACTAGGTAACATGTTTCTGGTAAGAACTAACACTGCTAGTTCATGGTTGCCTTAATCAAAAAATTTACCTTACTCAAATTTAGTCACCAGGACTAGACATAGATATGCTTTTCTTTTCCAAGATTTTCATATATTTGAAAAGTTTTTGGAAGTTTATATATTAGTTTTTCTGTTCACACATGTACGATGTATGTAAGATCTTAAAGAAAAACGATAAGTGGAGTTTTTGTTTCACCAGCACAGGGATTTGGGTGAAGGGATTATAGTCCCAGATGTTGATGGATCAGCCTGCTTTCAAAAAATACCATGTGTACCGACAAGCAGTCTCGATGATAATTCAAGAAAGCAACCGAATCAAATATTGAAAGCTGCTATGACCATCAACAAAGAATATATTTTTTCTTTCTATTTCATAAAGACGGGAAAGAATCAACTAAGGAGAGAATTTACAAATGTGGAGGTTGAACTCTAAATAAACTAAAATCACCAATCAATCTACGTATCTAGTTTGTTACCAGTCAAAGCTCTTCATTGAACAACTAAAACTACTCTAAATATTATCCTCCCTTCGCTTCTTTTGTGCCTTTGGGGCCAAATTTTAAAAGTTACAAGCAGTAAAATAAAATTTAACACTCACAGCATCTAAGTCGTTGTAGTATAGTGGTAAGTATTCCCGCCTGTCACGCGGGTGACCTGGGTTCGATCCCCGGCAACGGCGATCTATTCTTTTCATTTTTCTATCTTAATTGTTTTTTTTAGTGATGCAATCAGATAATGTACTTCCCTAAATGCTTATTTGGAGCCTTTTGGGACAGTAAAAAGCAAGATTGTTAAAGCTACGACACTTATGCTTAATTCAGAGTTTTACTTTTAAAATTTTATTTCATGTTTGAACTCTTTTAATTAAGTTTGTTTATGTTAAACTTCAATCATTGGTGTCTATTAAGCAAGCAACCCTATGCTTCAACAACACTTTGCATTAACAGCCACCCCTAGATAAAAAACCAAGTTTTTTAGATCCTTTAATAAGAATTTTTCATCAAGTGATTTCACCAATACATCAATTTTCCATTGATCATCCCCTGTAATGACTATGGCTTCCACATACACTAGTAGATACGCTTTCTTCTCGTTAGTGTTCTTAATACAGAAAGCAATGTCGGCCGTTGATTGTTTGAACCCCAGTTATCCATCCTACTCTTTAAGCTTTTCAAACCATGCCTCTAGGGCTTGCTTGAACCCACAAAAGGCCTTGTTCAGTTTACACACTAATTGATCTCCTCCAACAGTACAGTGCTCAGAATCAAGAAGTTGTAACTAACGTGTATACCTCTTTGTTAAAGGTGGCAACAAACAGCAGTTTGTATGTTACCCGGATGAAATACAACAACTACAAATGTACGTATGTTATCCGGATGAAGTACGTTTTGTTGTAACAGATGACCTGTATATAATTTGACAGAAACTTTTTGACTAGATAAAGTTGGTCAAGTACTTTCCAGTTTTAGATAGGTCCTAGGTTATCATTAGGATGAATTTGATGTTTCTTCACTTCAACAAATAAAAATATTGTTGTAAGCTCTCTATGTATATCATATATTTGATGAATCAATGTAATAAACTGATCATCTTCTTGTTCTCTCAATTTCTCATTCCTTTTGCTTCTGTTTGTTGCTTTTCTGGCAACTCTCTTTTTCTTTGAATCTAAAACTTACTTCATACTGTATCCGGGAATATTGCTTTGTTGCTCTAATTTCAACAAGAGCTTCATATTTTACCCGGGTAAATTAGATTTTTTTTTCTTCCTGCGTGAAAAACTCAACAAATGGTATCAAGAGCCTAAGTCTTTGAGGACCTTGGTTGTGTTTGAGAGAAAATAAGCAAAAGCTATTTTTTTTATTGGTCTGTTTGTTTGCTGCAAAAATGAGTTTCACACCACCACTACTACCTGTGTTTGCTGGAGAAAACTACCACATTTGGGTAGTTAAGATGAAGACATACCTTTAAGCACATGATTTGTGGAGTGTGATCCAGAATGATGCTGAACCACCTCCATTGAGGGACAATCCAACCATTGCTCAGATAAGGCAACACAGTGAAGAGTGTGTCAAGAAGCATCAAGCAATGGCTTGCTTGCAAAATGGAGTATCTGATGTGATTTTTACTAGGATAATGGCATGTGACTCACCAAAGCAAGCATGGGAAAAGCTAAAGGAGGAGTTTATGGGGTCAGACAAGACAAGGCAGCAGCAGCTGATCAACCTTAGGAGGGATTTTGAGAATCTGAAGATGAGAGAATCAGAGACCATTAAGTAGTACTCTGACAGAATAATGGCCATAGTCAACAACATTAGGCTCATTGGTGATAATTTCGGTAAGAGCAGAGTTGTTGAAAAGGTCATTACAACTCTTCCAGAGAAGTTTGAGTCAAAGATTTCTTCATTGGAGGACTCGAGGGATTTATCAACCATCTCATTGTTGAGTTGGTAAATTCCCTATATGTACTTGAGCAAAGAAGGGCCAACAGACAGGAAAAGCATCCTGAAAGAGCTTTCTAAGAAAAGGCTAAGGAAGGCTCAGGTTCTAGTCAAAACGGGAAGAAACCTTGGGTCGATAGAAGGGAGAAATCAAGGAGAGATGTAAGGAAGAATAGATTTCCACCATGCATTCACTGCAAGAAGACTTCACATTTGGAGAAGAACTGCTGGCACAGACCAAATGTTTAGTGTAGGAACTGCAAATAGTTGGGACATGTTGAGAGGGTATGCAAAAGCAAAGTGAAAGCACAAGCTCAGCAGCAAATGCAAGCTAAGGCTACTGAGGATCTTTAAGCTCAGGAGGAGCATGTTTTTATAGCCTCTTGTTTTGTAACCTCGAGAAAGGTCAGTTATGATTGGCTAGTGGATAGTGGCTGCACACACCACATGGCAGCTGATGAAAGACTGTTCAAGGAGCTCGACAGAAGTTTTGCCTCAAAGATCAGGATTGGTAATGGGAATCTGATTGAAGCCAAAGGCAGGGGCAATGTGGTGATCAACACAAAGTCAGGTAACAAAGTGATTTCTGATGTACTTTTTGTGCCTCACATAGATCAGAATCTACTTAGTGTTGGTCAACTTGTAGAAAAAGGTTACTCACTTGCTTTTAAGAATGGCTCATGCATTGTTGAAGACTCTTATGGTCAGGAGTTGGTCACAGTAGCAATGACAGACAGGTGTTTTATGCTTAATGTCAATCAACTAGAGAAGAGGGCTTACACCAGCCTTGTTGATGATGCTAGTCTATGTCACAGTAGATTAGGACATGTTAATTACAAGTCACTTGATCAGTTGCATAAGCTGAACTTGGTTGAAGACACGTAAAAAGTTGAACCCAAAGACACTGTCTGTAAGGTTTGCCAGTTTGGTAAGCAAACCAGGTTACCTTTTCCTGCTAATGTGGCATGGAGGGCTCGAGAAAGACTTGAGTTAGTCCATTCTGATGTCTGTGGACCAATGAAGGCCTTTTCTTTTAATGACAGTAAGTACTTTGTGCTGTTTATAGATGATCTAACCAGGTTTTACTGGGTTTATTTCTTAAAGCAGAAATCTGAAGTGTTTGAAACCTTCAACAAATTTAAGGCATTAACTGAAAATTAGTCTGGTTGCAAGATTAAGGCTTTAAGAAAAGATAATGGCACTGAGTATTTGTCTGAAAGGTTCCAGAAGTTGTGTGAACAAGCTAGGATTCACCTTCAGCTAACAACAGTCTATACTCCTCAGCAAAATGGAGTATGTGAGAGGAAGAATCGAACAGTACTTGATATGGCCAGATGTTTGTTGTTTGAGAGCAAGCTGCCAAGCAAGTTTTGGGCTGAGGCTGTCAATACCTAAGTGTACCTGCTCAACAAGTTGCCAACTGTTGCTGTGAAGGAAAAGACTCCTTTTAAAGCCTGGCATGGAACAAGCCTTCTGTTTCACTCTTAAAAGTGTTTGATTGTGTTTGCTATGCCCTTATTCCAGTAGAAAAGAGAACCAAGCTTGAGAAAAGGGCTGCTTTAGGAATATTTGTTGGCTACAGTAGTACCAATAAGGGGTACAAGGTGTATGATCCCTCAACAAAGAAAATATTAGTGAGTAGGGATGTGACGTTTGATGAAGGTAGAGCATGAGCTGGAATGATGCTGATGTAAGGTTGACTGATGATGATCAGCGGGAAAATAGTTTGGAACTAGCTGAAGAAGGGCCAGCAGATGAAGACTTTGATGAAGAACTTGTGAGAGGCACTAGAACCATTGCAGACATCTACCAGAGATGTAATGTTGCAATAGTTGAACCTTCAAATTTTCAAGAGGCTACTAAAGAAGAATGTTGGAAGAAGGCCATGGAAGCTGAAACGGAGATGATCCATAAAAATGACACATGGGAGCTGGTTGATAAGCCAATAAACAGAAAGATAATAGGTGTCAAATGGATGTTCAGGACCAAGAACAATACAGATGGATCTCTGAACAAGCATAAGGCCAGACTAGTTGTGAAGGGGTACAGTCAGCAGCAAGGTGTTGATTATTTTAAAACCTTTGCACCTGTTGCAAGGTTAGACACCATAAGGTTGTTGTTTGCCTTAGCTACTCAAAAACAGTAGAAGGATCAATTGGATGTAAAGTCAGCATTTCTAAATGGATTTCTCAAGGAAGAAATCTTCATAGAACAGCCTGAAGGATTTAAGGTTGCTGGTGAAGAACACAAGGTTTACAAGCTCAAGAAGGCTTTGTATGGCCTAAAACAGGCTCCAAGGGCTTGGTATTACAGAATTGATGCATACCTGTCGAATCTTGGATTTGAGGAGAGCATAAGTGAGCCTACACTCTATGTGAAGAAGGCTGAAAAAGAAACCTTGTTGATAGTCTCACTTTATGTGGATGACTTATTAGTAACTGGTTGTAAGGGTGAGCTGATTGAAGATTTTAAAAAACAAATGCTAGATGTGTTTGAGATGACTGATTTAGGTTTGATGACCTATTTCCTTGGTATGGAAGTTAATCAGATTGAGCATGGCATTTTCATAAGCCAGCAAGCATTTGCACAGAATGTTTTAAGTAAATTTAGCATGTCAAAATGCAAGCCTGTGAGCACTCCTGTTGTACTAGGAGAGAAACTCTCAAGCACCAGTGAGCATGATCGAGTAGATGAAAAGGAGTATAGAAGTTTGGTTGGTTGTCTACTCTACTTGACAGCAACAAGGCCAGACATCTTGTATGCTGTTAGCCTTCTATCGAGATTCATGCACTGCTGCAATGTTGCACATATTAAAGCTGCTAAAAGAGTCCTAAGGTATGTTAAAGGCACCTTAGGCTATGGTGTGAAGTTTGAAAGAGCTGAGGAACTGAAGCTGGTCGGTTATTCAGATACTGATTGGGTCGGCTCGGTCAATGATATGAAGAGTACATTGGGATACTTCTTCACTCTGGGTCAGGAGTTTTTAGCTGGAGCTCAAAGAAGCAACAAACTGTTGCTCAATCAACAGCTGAAGCAGAGTATATTGCAGTTGCTAGGGCTGTTAATCAAGCCATTTGGCTTAGAAAACTTTTGTATGACTTGAATGAAGAAAAAGTTGAAGCAACAGAGATCAAAGTTGACAATCAGTCAGCTATTGCAATTGCCAAGAACCCTGTGTTTCATGCAAAACTAAGCATTTCAAGATCAACTACCATTTTGTGAGGGAGGCAGAGTTGTCAAAGGAGATCAACTTGGTCCATTGCTACTCAGAAGTTCAATTGGCAAACATTTTGACCAAGCCGTTAGCTGCCACCAGGTTCAAGTATTTGAAGAAGCAAATTGGAGTCTACTGTTTTGCAGCCAAGGAGGAGTGTTAAAGGTGGCAACAAACAGCAGTATGTATGTTACCCAGATGAAATACAGCAACTACAAATGTACGTATGTTATCCGGATGAAGTACGTTTTGTTGTAACAGATGACCTGTATATGATTTGACAGAAACTTTTTGACTGGATAAAGTTGGTCAAGTACTTTCCAGTTTTAGACAGGTCCTAGGTTATCATTAGGATGAATTTAATGTTTGTTCACTTCAACAAGTAAAAATATTGTTGTAAGCTCTATATATATATCATATATTTGATGAATCAATGTAATAAACTGATCATCTTCTTGTTCTCTCAATTTCTCATTCCTTTTGCTTCTGTTTGTTGCTTTTTTGGTAACTCTTTTTTTCTTTGAATCTAAAACTTACTTCATACTTTATCCGGGAATATTGCTTTGTTGCTCTAATTTGAACAAGAGCTTCATATTTTACTCGAGTAAATTAGATCTGTTTTTCTTCCTATGTGAAAAACTCAACACTCTTCTATGAACTCCTTATTCAGAAACGCATTGGGAATATCTAATTGTCTCAACTTTCATTTGTTGGTTAATTCAAAGTGTAAGAATGATCCCCACTATATTTTCTTTAATTTTTGGATTGTCAGTTTCCTTGAAGTAATGTCCAACAATCTAGGAGTACCCTTTTGCGACCAGTCTAGCTTTTTACCTTGCTAAACCTACATTTCTTTTGACTTTGAACATGCATTTACATCCCACTGGCTTGTGACCCCTTGGAAATTTAAACAAGCTTCATGTATCTTGTTTTATTATTGCATACAATTCAAGTTCTACTACATTCTTCCATTAAGGTTGACTAGTAGCTTCAACAAAATCTCAGGGCTCATCTAGTGAAAGGTTTACAAAACACGCTTAGCGCTTATGAATACCAGCCTTTGTACAAATAAGCATAGGATGAATATTCATTATTGTAGGAAGAGGTCTAAGAGATAGAATTTGTGCAATGTCAATTGGTTGAGATCAAGCAGTTTGGAAGGCTCTTGGAGTGAGCAATTGAGGTGGGATGGATATTTATTAGAGTGATACTAATTAATCAGTTTATCCATATAAATATTTATAATATTTGTATTAGACTAAAGATTTCTTGTACATCCTAGTTAAAGTTTATATTACTATTAATGTAAAAGTTATATATATTATATTATGTATTTTGAGTCGTAAATTATGTTATAAATCTTCATCGTTAGCTCTATACTTCCTTCTTATTTGGAGAAATTCTTAGTACTCGAATTTGGATGAGTGTTGGATTTGGTTTGTTTGACAGAGGTGTAAATGATGTACGTGTGCTCGAAAGTTGCTTGATTTAAACTCGAAAAGAAAATTCAACTTCGATAAAGGCATTGTCGAGCCAAGCTCAAGCTTGAGCAACTTGAATTATCAAATGAACTAGGTTTCTTTAGGGTTAAGGCACCTAAGAGGTCCCTATATTGTAGTTTCTGGATCAACTTAGCCCCTCTATTATTAAATGGGTTAGTTTTGTCTCTATAGAATTAAAAAGAATCAAATAAGATCAAATTGCACCAAAATTAACAATTGTGGTATAAAAAATGTCTTGAATTTTTTTCTTTTCCAAACAAAAGATTTCATTTACAAAACTATAAAAACTTTAAAAATAACAACTTTGTTAAATAGTGAACGATATCTTTCAAACAATAAATGTTAACTCTTTTTCAATTTGGCCTTATATTATTCATTTTAACGAACATAGACTAAATTAATCCATTTAATAATAGAGGAATAGATTTCATCTGAACTATCTCTCAGGTAAATTCACTATTTCTTTAATCATTATTTTTTTTCAATATTGTTTCTATTAAATCTATATAGTACCATGTATATATTGTTAAACCAATCTCAGGATTGAGTAGCTTTGAGTTATCAAGCGATCTAGGTTTGAGTACCTTAATACTTGTTTTGAACAGCTCGAGAGCTTAATCAAAATTTTAATTGATAATAGTATTTTTAATTTTAGATTACTACTTTACCTTTAATACACTTGAAAACTCAAATTCCAATTTTTTTTTTTAGTTAAGTATAAAAATTTTGTAGATGGAATGAGTTTGAATTGAAGCTAAAATATTAAATTAGGTGAACGAGCTTACTTTAATAGAGCTTAATTAACTTGTTTTTATGGAACTATGATGACTTAATTAATTTAATTTTTACTTCGAACTTCAATTATTTAATTTCTCATTAAATAATAATTTGAAGATACAAATTAATTCTTGAGTCATCGCTTGTTAATGGCAAGAAAACACAGTCACTGTGGATAATGATACATGCAATCTATTTCCCTACTTCATAGTTTCACATTTTCATTTCAGCAATTAATGCAAACTGTAACACTTATTACCCATATCCGATGCCGGGACAAGGTTCGAGGCGTTACTGGACTTGAACGTACACCATTTCATAAAACCAGGCAATAAAATTTCATTTAAATTAAAAACATTCAATCACATGCAGAATATCCCTTACACAAGCTGTCGAGGCTCTAAACATGCATTAAAGGCGGTTTGGGACTAAACTGAGAACTTTGGAAAGTTTTGAGAAAACTTAGAAAAATTTTCATGAAGGAGGGTCACATGCCCGTGTGGACACAGGGACACGCCCGTGTGTCTTCAACACACCCGTGCCCTTAGGACGCGTAACTCTCTATTTATGACGTCAGCAAATAAATTGAAACACACGGCCAGGCTAGGCCACACGCCTATGTCACCAGACTGTGTCCCTTACACGGTTGAGACACATGGTCGTGTCTCAACCCGTGTAGTTAACTCTTAGGCCATTTTCCAAGCCTTCATGTTTCCCATAAATTCTTACAAGCTTATACACATCAAACTCACCAATCATGACATCATTTTAGTGATTAAACACCCTTTATTAAGACACACTCAACATTAGCTCGCCATTATACATATGTTCCACCTACTCATGATAAACTAGTCTAGCCACATATTACACATTCGTTTGACCTTGTCATCTTATTACCATATTACACATTTAATTCATGGTCATGACACCTCGATTGGTCATAAAACATGCATTCAACACACATGGCATATTACCAACCATGCATGGCAAACAAACATATTCATATCATCACATCATATGCATTAAAACATAACATGATTAGCTAGACTTACAAACCATAAACAATATGAGCCACATCTTATGGCCATATACAATAGCTCAATATAGGCCAATACATTTAGCCAAATCATAATAACACATGTCATAGAACTAGGTCTCTATACATGCCACTCACTGATATTTCTAACATATGTATCAACACTCCAAAGGTATTGGCTTGATAGTGTGATGCTGCCTCCGACGATCTCCAACCCCAAGCCGACCTGACAACACTAAAAGAAATGGAAAGAAGGGAGTAAGCTTTATGCTTAGTAAGCTCACATGAAAAAAATAATAAGCAATGTATTAACATGTTATTTTCAAATTCTTTCTATTTATTTAAAGTCTGGTCAAGTTGTTTTCTCGAGTCACAGTCACTAATTTATTTATATCTAGAGCTACGGAACTCCAAATTAAGATTTGATAATTTTCCCTTGAACCAGACTCACATATCTTCTTACCATAAAATGTTCAGAATTTTTGGTCTAGCCAATAAGTACAGTTTATTCTTTAAAATCCCCCCTATTTTGCTGTTTGACAGCTTCGACCTTTCTTCACCAAAATTTATTTATCTCTTAGTACAGGATTTGGATAACGTTTCCATCTAATTTTCTTGAAAATAGACTCATTAAGGGCTTAGTCATATTAATTCTAACCCATAATTATTTTTGTAAAATTTCTAGTGATTCTCCAAGTCAGAATAAGGGATTTTGAACTCATTCTGACTCTGTCTCACAAAAATTCAAATATATCATAATATGAAATTCTTTTACTTATACCATTTATTCTATGTGAAACTAAACTCAATAAGATTTAATTTCATATTTTATTTAGCATTTAATTCGAATTCAATAATTTTTAGTGGATTTTCAAAGTCGAACTACTGCTCTTATCCAAAACTGTTTTAGTGCAACATAATGATAACCATAACAAGATCATCATAAAAATTATTCTCATAAGTATCACTCATTCCTTTGCGTTCTTATCACAAGTCTATTTCATTTCACATGTCAAACACATGTTCATGGGTTTTGAGTACTTACTTGTGCTATCATTTAGCACAATACTCGTCCAAACATGATAATTCATATGCATCATAATAGTATCATATAAAATAAATGAGTTCATCATGACAAGAACCTTTTATTTCATTTCTCATATTATTCTCGTTGAATTTCTCAGAATCTCGATGGATATCCCATTCACCGTCAATTCATATAAGTGATCATTTCAAGTACGTACTCCCGTGAACCTCGCTCTTTCGGTAGGATTACCAGTCCAGGCTAAATCCCCTGTAGTATAAGCTCATAGAGTACCGTCGAGATTACCAGTCCAGCCTAAATCCCCTGTAACGACATATCCTCTAATAAGTTCAGATCTGAATTACCAGTCCAGGCTAAATTCAGATCCTAATCAGATTACCTGTCTGGGCTAAATCCATTTCAGCACACATATTCTTCGGGAGGTTAGATCACTTTACAAGTTCATGTCCATCAATTCGTATTTTCCCTTTCTAAATAGCACACTCCCGCGGACCTCATTTCTTACAGCGGGAATACCAGTCCAGGCTAATTCCCTTGTAATATAAACTCATAGAGTATTGTCGGGATTACCAGTCCAGGCTAAATCCCCTACAATAAAATATACTTAAATAAGATCGGATCTGAATTACCAGTCCAGGCTAAATGCAGAACCTAATTCAGATTACCAGTCCGGGCTAAATCCGTTTACACATATTCTTCGGGAGGGCTATATAGGGATTGGATCACCCATCCGGGCTAGATCCTTTTTACTATCAATTCCTTTTCAAGAATCCATCGAATATCCTATTTCATTCAAATGGGATTTTTCTTATTATTATTATCAATCATGTCAATGTTTCATAAATTTTCATACATTGAGCATTCAAATCATATTCTTGTCAAGAGCCTACATTTATCATATAATCATCATTTAAGAAATTAACATACCTCACACATTGTATTTACTTGCAAATGGACTTACCTTCTTTTTCACTCTTTCACAAGTTAGCCAACTTAATAAAACATCATGTTATAGCAAATTCTCAATATATTCAGCTATTATATAGCAAGTTATCAATGATTGAACCATCAAACATTTCATGTGCTACTAGTCATATATCATTGTTCTCACAAATTTTATATAACATTCTTTCATCACTTTTCAACATATTAAATCATGCCATTCGTGCAATAATAATATAGAATTTTCAATTCAAACATAGCATTGCAATATTATTGACACACGAACTTACCTCGTCACCAAAATAGAAAAAAGGAACCTAACCGTCAATTTTCTATTTTTCACCTGATCTAGGTCCAATCCTCGTTTTCCTTGATCTATAATATCACATTTAGTCTAATTATTAGTCACATTATTTTTAATGTGATCCAAAAATCATATTTTGGAAAATTTACATTTTTGCCCCTAAACTTTGTCAAAATTTTACTTTTGCCCCTAGGCTCGTAAATTGATTTTTATTCAATTTTCTCACTCTATAGGCCTAGCCAAACCATTTTCATAACTATAAAAAACTACAATTCTCATCAAAACACCCTTTTATACCATTTTTATAACTTTTACAAAATGGTCCTTTCGGATGTTTTCATCGAAAATCAATTAGTAAAAGTTGTTTATTTAACACCCAACATTCATTTTCTACCATTAGACATCAAAATACAAGCATGTAACTCATGGAAAAATTTTTAAACATAAACCCTAGCTCAAAATAATGGTAGAAATAGGTAAATCAAGTTACTGGGACTTAAAAAATGTAAAGAACACTAAAAACGGGGCTCTGGATCACTTACAAATGATCTTGGAAGCTTGAACCAAACCTAGCCATGGTGTCCATGCAAGTTTCGGCTGAATGGAGAAGATGATGGCCAATTTTGGCTTTTTAATTCTTTTAATTATTAGATTACTAAAATGCCCTAACTTAAAAATATTTTATTACACCCATTTTGTCTATTTTTGTCCAAAAATTAAAAAATGGTCTAATTACCATTTAAATACCTCTAATTTAAAATTTCATAACAATTTGACACCTCTAACATGTAGAACTTAACTTTTGCACTTTTACAATTTAGTCCTTTAGACTAAATTGAGTGCCCAAACGTCAAAATTTTCGAACGAAATTTTCACGAAATCATTCCGTGAAATTTTAGACCATAAAAATATAATAAAATTAAAATTTTCCTTATCAGATTTGTGGTCCCGAAGCTACTGTTCTGACTAGTCCCAAAATCGAGATGTTACACAAACCATCAAGGTTATACCGAGCTAGTGGAGGGACCGATTGGATATATATAATTACCTTTCAAATAATTTGTGATTAAGTTATGACTCTTCGTCTATTAATTATGACATTATTTAGTCATGGGCTCGATCATCTTTAAAGCATAAGCCTACACTTATATCAAAGCATGGTCAGTGACTAACTCAATATTTAGGTAAATAATACCATGGACGTCACAAGTGAATTAATTCACAAACAGATTCAAAATTAAATCATCTTAGGTCCAGTCCAATGTATCATTCTACCAATGAATACATCTATGTCTCTACTCTTGGAGTCAACTGCTCAGATAGCCAAGAATAGTCATCTCCCTAATTAGAATTGTAAACGACATAATAATCCTTCTCAGTATTTGAATCAAATGCTTACTCGATTTTTTTACGGGATTACAGACTTATTTATATTATCTACTGAAGTAAGTTGTCCTTCTTGTAACGTAAATGTTCTTACAATGCCACTTATCTTTAGTTTGAACTTAGACAATCAATGGGCTATTATTTGTTTGTCATAATTTCGTTACGCATGCAAAATATAAAAGACTTAAATACAAAAGAAATAATAGTGAAATGTGAAATTAACTTTATTTATTTATTCATTGTTCAAATAAATAAAAAATAATTACATTTTCTAACAATCTCAACTTGCCCTAGTGATGTAAACGTGTCATGTTTCGCATTCTCATATCCTCGACGTGTTTGTTAAAACACCTAGTTACAAGAGTCTTAGTAAATGGATCCACAAGGTTATCTTCAGAAACTACTTTCATCACTTCTATGTTTCCTTTAGATATTGCTTCTAGTATCAAGTGATACTTTTGATCAATGTGCTTCATTCTCTTGTGACTTCTCATTTCCTTGGTATTTTATATTGCTGCACTGTTATCACAATACAGTGTTATAGTTCTTTCCATACTAGGAATAACTTCAAGTTCGGTTAATAACTTTTGAAGTTATATTGCTTCTTTTGTTGCCTTAGAAGTAGTCACATAGTTAACCTCCATAATAGAGTCAACAGTGCAAGTTTGTTTTACGCTTATCCATACTATGGCTCCATGGCCTAGAACAAATACATTTCCTAATATTGGTTTCTTCGAGTCTTTACAGGTTTGGACGTCTGAGTCTGTGTATCTAACAGAAGTAAGTTTTTCCCTAGAATACAAAAACATATAATCCCTGGTTCTTTTAAGATGCCTTAATATATGATTTATAGCTTGCCGATGCTTGAGACCCGAATTCACCTGATATTGACTAACCATTCCTATTGTGAAACATATATCTATATACAAAGTATCACATACATAAGGCTTCCAATTGCTGAAGCATATAGAACCTTACTCATATGCTCTCTTTCTTCCGCTGTCATAGGACAATCATCTAAAGAAATATGAAAACTTGATGCAGTTAGCTGAACGTCTGGCTTCACATCGATCATTGTAAAATGTTCCAGCACCTTATTGATGTATAAAGCTTGAGCTTGAGCTATCGTTTTTTTCTTTTGATCCTTAAGGATTCAAACTTCAAGAATATAACTAGCTTCACCCAAGTCCTTTATGCTACACTGTTGAGCTAACCACAGTTTAACCAATGACAATTCTCTTACATCATTTCTAATAAGTAGAATATCATCTACATACAAACCGAGGAAGACCACATTTTTGTCCTTTATATGCTTATAAACACAATGTTCATTAATGTTTTTCTCAAATCCAAAAGTCTTGACCATTTGATTAAATCTTTTATTCCATGTGCGAGACGCCTGCTTAAGTCTATAAGTGGATCTTAGTAGTTTGCAAACTTTCTGCTTCTTTCTTTTGATAACATAGCAAGTGGGTTGAGCCATATAAATGGTCTCATCAAGATAGCCATTCAAGAATGTTTTCTTGAAATCCATTTGTCAGATCTCATAATAGAAAACAACGACAATGGATAAGAGTATGCAGATAGACTTGAGCATGGCTAACAGAGAAAAGGTCTCATTGTAATCAATACCTGCTTTCTGTGTGTAGTCTTTCCTTACAAGTCTAGCTTTGTGTGTTTCCACTTTCCCTTTCGCATGGGTTTGATCCCAATTGATAAGTTTACAAGTTCCCATATGTATTGGATCCTATAGAATCCATCTCGACATCCATGCCCTATTTCCAAAGCTTGGAATCAACATCCTGCATAGTCTCCTCATAAATGAGTGGATCATCATCCTCAAGATTGGCTTTTGTGTTATAAATACTACCATCATAAATTAAGAAGTCTAGTTTCTTAGAAACTCTTTCATTAAGATGGATTCCCCTATGTTGTTGATCATTTTTAGGTTTTTCTACAACTTTCTCAAAAATTGAACTTGGTGATTGTTCTACCACTCTAGAAAGTTCCTCGAGTACCACTTTATTTTGAGGCTTAAAGTTATCCATATAACTTTACTTGAGGAAAGTAGCATGAGTAGAAAATTTAATCATATTATCTTTCTGATTATAGAATAATCCTCCTTTAGTTTCTTTTGGATATCCTACAAACATGCACAATTATGTTCGTGTATCAAACTTCTTTGCATCCTCATGCAGAATGTGTGATGGACAAAATCATATTTTAAAGTGATTTAAAGCGAGTTTTTTTTCACGCCACAGTTCATAAGGTGTCTTACAAGCAGATTTGGTTGGCACATCATTCAAAATATAGCAAGCCATTGTATCGCATATCCCTAGAAAGAAGTAAGAAGTTGTGAATAACTTAACATTGAACAAACCATGTGAAGAAAGGTTCTATTCCTTCTCTTAGCTACATCATTTTGCTGTGGAGTGCTCAGCACAGTCAATTGGGATAAAATCTCATTCTCTATGAGGTATCTTAAGAACTCATAGGACATATATTCCTCACCTCGCTGAAATCGAAGATTCTTTATGGATAAACCTAATTGCTTTTCCACTTCTTTACAAAATTCTCAAAATTTATCAAAGGTTTTTCTTTTTTGATGCATTAGATACACATATCCATATCAAGAATAGTCATCAATAAAAGTCACATAATAATCGTAACTCCCTCGGACACTAGTGCTCACGGGACCACATGCATCAATGTGCACAAGTTCTAAAGATTGGTTGGTCCTTGTACCTTTCACATTAAAAGACCTCTTAGTCATTTTACCTTCCAAGAAAGATTCATATTGTGGAAGACTAATTTCCTTAAGCATACTTAAGAGACCATCTTTCATGAGTCTAGTGATTATTTCTTGGTTAATATGACCAAGTCTTAAGTGTCAGAGGTACCCCTCATTAGAGTGAGAAGTTTTAATCTTTTTATTCACTATTTTAGTTTGAAGCATCAAGTAGTTATTTAGTTTGATAAAGTAGAGATTATTTTCCATCCATCCCTTACGTATTAAAAAATAATTTCTGTGTATAACAATTCCTTTATTGAATGTCATGGTTAACCGTCATAAAATAAACATGTTATAGAAATTAAATTCCTCTTAAAATAAGGTACATAAAACATGTTCTTTAAAAAAATCTTCCTAAAATTATCAAAATGTAAAATAACTTCTCTCACTGCATCAGCTGAAATATAGCTCCCATCTCCAGTCCGTAATAAAAGGCTCCTGTCACACAAACTTCTCATTTTGTTGAACCTGTGACAACCCTAATTTGACCTTAGTCAGAAAATAATTTCGGGACAACAAAACCGAGTCGTAAAAATAATTAACCGTCATATTCGATGCTTATTATATGTGAACGTGCATGTGTGAAAGTTTCATACTGTAATTTTGTCAATTGTATGTGAAATTATTAAATAGGACTTATGTGAGAAAATTTTGAAATGTGATAGGTAAATTTATAAGTGGTTTATTAATGCATGTTTTAAAGAGTTTGGACTTGCATGTCAAATGTCCCTTTTTGTTTATAGTGGCCGGCCATGTTGATGTTTATGACAATATATATGTATTATTTATTAGTTTTAAGGCAACTAAATGGCTTTATATTTTTTCTAATATTGATGAATAATAAAAGAATAAAAATAAAAAAGAAAGGTGAAGAAAATAAAGTTTCATCTTTGTTCTTCTTAGCCGATTGAAAAGAGAGAAAAGGGGCAAGACTTCGGTCATCTTAAGCTTGAAACAAGGTTAGTAAATTATGATAAATTTTGAAATGGTAGCTTATTTTAAGTTAATTACTAAGTTCCTTACTTAGCCCATGTTAAAATTTTGGAATTTAGTAATGATTTGAGTATACGGCTACAAGTGAATTTTGTAGAGAATGAATGTTGTTTTCAGGTTTTAATGAAAATTTTGCAAATGGGTGATGTTTGATATAGTTTAATGTTCATATTATTAGTTGAGATGATAGAAAAAAAATTCGGCTTGTGTAGTTGTGAAACTTGCCGAATGTGAACTAGTGTAATCTTTGAGTAATGTTTGTGTGTTAAAGTAGTTGATGGCTTAGGTAGTATCTATAAGTGATTCGGTCATGGTTTCTGCATGAGTATAAAATATATATGTTTTGGAAAGGGGAATTTGGATTGATTTTATTACATGTATTATAAATTATGTTCGGCTATGATGGTATATTAAAGTATAATTAATCCGTTTCGATAGTATTATACAAGTGATAAATAAAAATAAGTAGAAGTGTATTGGTTAAATAAATATGATTCTTAATTGACAAATGTCGTATGTGGTTTGTGATTAGTTTAATGACTAAGCAATGTGTTTTGTTTCATTAAGGTTAAGTACGTGTTTGGTATATTAGTAAGTGTATATCATGTATGCATACGATTTGATTTGGCTGAATTTAAGTGGTAAAATTTATATTAAACTTATTTTAAGGATATGGTCATAATATAAACATTTAACATGAATACATGTAAATTCGGTCATGAAATGGAATTGAATATGAAGGTTAAGTTTGCATAGTTAGGGCTGACTAGGTTATATATTAATCATAAATGGATCATATTCATATGAGTATGTATGTATTTGTGTGTGGCATTGTTGATAAATGGCAATAAGTAATGTGGTAAATGATTAATTTGCGATAGTCATATATAGGTATGAATATATGTATATGTGTTTTATGCATGTACCATGTACTTATAGGGACAATCGGATGTATGGTTGAATTCATGCATATGAAAACATGATAAGTTACATGAATCCTTGTTTGTGGATGTGAATTAGATATTGATTAAATAAGTATGAAACCGATTCATGACATATTTTATAAAATATGTTATGTATTAGAGTTTTATATGATTGTCAAATGTGACTACTAAGAAGTAAAATTGAGTAAGTAATTTAAATAAATATATTTTGTTTTAATTAAGCTCAAGAGCAAAGGGGTCTAAATCGAGATAAGGGAAAGGAGAAAGCGATGAGTAGATTATCCATAGCTGGTCAAAATATCCGAGGTAAGTTTTAAGTAGTTTCCTTTAGTATATAATTGACGATGCCATTATAAGAGTATAGTAGGTAAATTGTGATCTTTGGCTTGCACTTGAATTAAGATGTATAATAGATAATGCATGTATATGACTTATAGTTTGATGGCCACTTTGAATTTAAGATTAAATGGTGAAGAGAATGAGTGATATGAGATATAACCATTGAGCTGAAATGTGAATGATGATGTGCGTATCGAGTTTATATTCGAATGTAATATACGACTATTAAGTGATAAGATGACTGAAATGTGTTAAAATATGATCAAATATGTATGAGATTGAAAATATATCCGGACATGAGGTCCGCAGGCTATATGCTGGAAAAATATCCGGACATGAGGTCCGCAGGCTATATGCTGGAAAAATATCCGGACATGAGATCCGCATGCTATATGCTAGAAATATATCCGGACTTGAGGTCCGCAGGCTACGTGCTGGAAAAATATCCAGGTTAAAGTCCCGTAGGCTTATGCTAGTAATGTATTCTGAGCTCTAAGATTTGACAAAACCGATGCCAGTAAGTTAAATAAGATTTCGACTTCGAATGTCAGTGGTAAACATAGTTGTGTAAGTATTATATATTTTACATGTTAAGGTTCGTGTTATGTACTCATATTTGAATTGATTCTAAGTGATTTACTAGTATCAAAGAACGATATATATGTGTGTGTGTGTGTGTGTGTGAATGAATTCGGTATTTGAGGATAAGACAATAATATAATTGGTTAATGTAAGTCACCATATGAAAGAATGTGATTAAAGGTATTAGTATAATCTATGTAAATAGTGAAATATGTGCAAGAAGTCTTGTGTATACATACATACATATTCAGCCAAGGGGTTTTGTAACTAATGTACTGGTGTATATTTGGTCAAGTGAATTACAATTAGAATACAAGTTTTGTGATACTCAATGTTCAATTTTAATGACAAGCCTTAATAGTATGAATTGCTTAAAACTTACTACGCCTCGAAAGCTTACTCTGTTTCTTATCTCTTTGTTTTATAGATTGTTGACTTTGGCCACCGACTTAGGGATCGTCAGCAGTTCGTCGTACTATCGAACTTGTTGGTACAGTTATTTTGGTCTCGGTATGGCATGTATAGGTTGGACTGTTGAATAAAAAATATGTTTTGTAATTGTAAATATCTTGGCCGTATGAAAATGGCATTTATGACTTATAAATCTGTATGAATTCAGTTCGATTTATGCTTGTGTTGGTAGATTATGTGATTGAAATTAAATGTTTAGCTTGGTAAATACCTCATAGCCTAAATCGGCGATCGGACACGGGCTAGGGGTGTTACATTTTATTAGTATCAGAGCTACGGTTTAGTTGATTCTAGGACTATTATAGTGTGTTTGAGTTTAGCTATACATGTCATATAGTATTAATATGATAGTATGATGAATTCTGACAGTTAAAAATGTGTTTTCGTATAGTAATGGATCCCGATCCCAATTGAGCGGTAGCTGATGATGTTGAGAGTGTAGCGCCTGCTCCCGCGCATGGGACAGCGCCGATAGACTCTCAACCTATTGCAAGCAATCAGAACGACGAGGCTAGACAGGCTTTTTATAGTGTGATGAATGATTGGTTCAAGCAACACATTCGAACTAATACGGCTGTTCCACAACCCCCACTCCCGAATAATACGCCCCCTGCACCTACAATACGTCCAGTAATTGATCAAACAAGGTTAAATAAGCCTCCGGTTGACAGAATCAGAAAGCATGGGGCTACTGAATTTAAAGCTACAGATAATGATGATGCCGAGCAAGCTGAATTTTGGTTGGACAACACTATTCGAGTACTTGATGAACTATCTTGCACACCCGATGAATGCCTGAAATGTACTATATCCTTGCTACGTGATTCTGCTTACTATTGGTGGAACACATTGGTTTCTGTTGTACCCAGAGAACGGGTGACGTGGGAGTTCTCCGAAACTGAATTCCGAAAAAAATATCTCAGTCAGAGGTTCATTGATCAGAAACAAAAAGAATTTCTTGAGCTTAAACAGGGTTCCATGTCAGTTACTGATTATGAACGGAAGTTTGTCAGACTCAGTAGATATGCTCGGGAATGTGTATCGTCTGAGGCTATTATGTGTAAACATTTTGAAGATGGGCTGAATGAAGATATAAAGATGTTTGTTGGCATTCTTGAAATACGAGAGTTCGTAGTACTTGTCGAGCGAGCTTGCAAAACTGAAGAACTTAGTAAAGAAAAAAGGAAAGCTGATGTCAAAGTTGGAGAATTTCGTAAAATATCTTCAGGAAAGTCTTTTCAGCAATCATCGAAGAAATTTTGAGATGATTCAGGCCGATCAAAGAATACTTCGGGTTTTTCAAGACGAGACCACGATCGACCCCCTGTGAGTACACGAGCCACTTCAGTTGCCAGTGTTGGAAATGATCGTCGGGACAGGATAGAGTGCAAGTATTGTGGTAAATGGCATTCAGGGAGTTGTAGATTTCATGACCGCTCCTATTATAAATACGGATCAACCGACCACTTTATTAAGGACTGCCCGAGATTGTCTGAACAAAATATGAATCAGAGTGGGAAACCGAGTACTACAGCACGAGGTAGACCACCTAGGAATACGGGGAATGCTAGTGGTGGTCAGAGAGTGTCTAGAGATGCTACAACCAGATCCGCGGCTCGTGCTCCTGCGAGAGCTTATGCTATACGCGCACTCGAGGATGCTTCTTCGCCTAATGTTATTACCGGTACTTTCACTGCGACAGCCCTATAGTGACCCTAGTCAGAAAGTAGTTTCGGGACCGCTAAACCGAGTCACCAAATTATTTGAATGTGATATTTATGGTCTAAAATATGTGAATATGAATGTGCGAAAATTTTAAGCTTCGATTTAGTAAATTGCATGTGAATTTAGTCAAAAGGACTTGTGTAACACTTTTGAAATGTGATAGGCTAATCTACAAGGATCTAATAGTGCATGTAATCAAAAGGGAGGACTTGCATGTCAATTTTCCCCCCTAATATGTAGTGGCCGGCCATGAGCATGGGTGGACAAAGTGTTATGGCTAAAAACATGTCATAAACATGTTGGGATAATGCATTATGTAAGGAATAATAAAATAAAGGGCATGGGCAATGTGAGTGTTTGTTTCCCCCCCCCCATTGCCGTGAGTTGAAGGAAAGAAAACAAAAAAAAAAAATTGTTCATTCTTGAACATCCTTTGGCCGAATAGAGGAAAGAAAGGAAGGGGAAGAGCTTGAGAAAATCGGTTATGGTGGTTGTTAGACTAAGGTATGTTTGAAGTTGTCCATGAGGTTCATGCATGTTTTTATTTGTTAGTTTGAGTTCTAGCTAGCCCATGGTTCAAATCTTTACTATGTCATGGAGATGGTATTCGGCTAAGGTGGATTGGTGTTGATGTCATTTACATGCTAAAAAAATGAAGCTTTGTAATGATGCATGTGATGGTGGCTTGATGACTCTTGAGTCTTCTTTTTAAAATTTTTGAGTGAGACATTAAGTTCCTTGTTCAACCATGACCAAAATTGAAATGGTAAGGTGTTGTGATGCATTCGGCCATGGTAGGAAATAGAAGAGAAATAAGGTTGTTGTTAGATGAAGTAGAGTCTAACAAATGAGCTCGTATGTGCATTAGTTGCTAGATGGAGAAGAATCGGCTAGCAAGTTGTGTGCTAAGGCCGAATATAATTTTGTATATTATGGGTAATGCATGTGTTGAATTAATGGAAAGGGAGAGGATGCTTTAATGGTGTATATATGTGTATTAGCCAAGTTTTGAACTTGAAACAAATGGTGTTTAGTCAATACAAGTGACCATACTTGTAGAATGTATTAAGTGTTGCAATCGGCCTTAGCATAGATGTGTATGTTCGGCCACGTGAATGAGTCCATGAGTTGATGTGTATGTTCGACCATTGGTAGCCTATTGATGGCTTTAGCTTGACTTAGAAAATTCGGCTAAGGGGAAATATTAGCTAGTATGTTGAATTCGATTCGTGATTTCGTACATATGTGACTCTAATGTCTAATGTATATATGGGCTAAGTACCTTGAGCTTCTCTTTTGATGTTCGAATGAATTGTATTAAATTGCTTAATGTGATTAAAAATGCGTATGACCATTTTCTATTTGAGCTAAAGGTGGCCATATGACCCATCAAATTCATTGTCATGTTCGGCCATAAGCTAGCATAATGAGACTTTAATAAGTTAAATTTGTTTGAATTAGCTCAAGAGCTTAGAGGACCACAGTTGGATAAGGGAAAGGAAAAAGTGATCGAATAGCCGTTGAAGCCGTTCGACAACATCCGAGGTAAGTTTTCGAGTAACGAAACTTAGATTATGATTTGATTAGATCATGTTTTAAGCAAATCAAAATCATGCTCTTTGTGTGTGTGGCTATTGAGCCGAAATTGCAAGTGTGAAAAGTGCCTTGTGTTTGAGTTTTGCTAATGAAAATGAAATACGAATGTGTCATGATTTATTGATAAATGTGCATGGTTATTCGAATGATGTCCGGGCTAAGTCTCGAAGGCTTTGTGCTAAGTGACTATATCCGGACTAAGATCCGAAGGCATTTGTGCGAGTTACTAAATCCGGGTTAAGTCCCAAAGGCATTTGTGCGAGTTACTAAATCTGAGTTAAGTCCCGAAGGCATTTGTGCGAGTTACTATAACCGGGCTATGTCCCGAAGGCATTTGAACGAGTAGCTATATCCAGTTAAACTCCGAAGGTACGTGATTCGGGAATGAATGAACTTGCTGTAAAAATTTCAGTTAATACGCTTGTGAAATCCCAACAATAAGGTATGTTTCGTATGTGCTTTGAATTAGTTGAGCCCTTACAAATAAGTATTTGCTCAGTTGATAAATGAGCTACCGGCCTTTGGCTAAGTTGATCTTTGTGTATGAATATAAGGGTTGGTAATGTGAAGTAAGTATGATATTGAGAATTTGTGCATATGAAATTATCTGTTTAGCTACATAAATGCTATACTTTGGTTGTGTCTAAATTCATGACTCAACTTACTAAGCATTAAATGCTTACTCCGTTTCCTTGATTCTCTGTTTTATAGATTTTGGTTCTTCAGCTATCGGACTCGGGATTTTGAAGTCGAAGTCGCCCACACTATCAAAGCTCCTTTCGGTATATTTTTGGTTGAACTTTGAAATGGCATGTATAGGACTACCTTTTTGTTGTCGGTCATGTACCTTTCGGTTTTGTGTAAATTTGGATAGCCATGCGAAAATGGCTTAAGTATACTTTGGGCATGGTATTATAATCATTGTATGTTGTTCATTAAGAGGTATGAAAATGTTTGGAAACGATTAGCCATTGGGATGGTTAATCATGATCATATTTTGTGCTATTTATGTTAAAGGGCTAGTTGAATCATGGAAACTATGAAATAGGTAAAGCCTACCTTAAAGACAGATCTCGACAAATGCAAAGTGGCGTGGATTTGAAAAATCACTAAAATAGTAGGAATGGAATTAAATAGTGAATAAATTATGTAAATGAACCTTGACGAGTCTATTTTCATAGGAAAATAACGAAATGATTAAGAGATATTTAAGTTTTAGAGAGGCAGGGGTAAGCGACACTGAGTCCCCTGTTCGAATTTGGAAATTCATTATAAATTGACCAGAGATAATTAGAAGTCATGCCATAAATGTACAGATTCCTTTTTGAGTCTAGTTTCTGTAGAAACAAACGGCATCAGTATTGAAGCCCTGTACATGGAGATATCCAAGTTGTAATGCGCAAAGGTCAGTGTAGTCGATCCCTGTAATATGGCGGATTTTAACTAATAAACTATACTAATTGGCCTGACCAAAAAATCTAGAAAAAAATTTGTAGATGTATATATGAGTCTAGTTTTAGGGAAAAATCACGAAACTGATTTTCGAGTTGTGGAACTCAAGATATGATTTTTAAGGTGACAGTGACACAGTTAGCCGGCTATCTGGAAATTTTTAAAATGAACTGTGCAAGTGGATTAAGCCCGTTAACCCCTTGTGTCCGACTCTGGCAATGGTCTCGGGTATGGGGTGTTACAATTTTATTGGTATCAGAGCTACGGTTTAGTCGATTCTAGGACTACCGTAATACGTTTGGGTCTAACTATACATGCCATTTTGTGATTATTTGATAGTGTGGTGATTTCTGACAATTGAAAATGTGTTTATTTATAGCAATGGATCCCGATCCCGACCGAGCGGTAGCTGATGATCTTGAGAGTGTAGCGCCTGCTCTCGCACAAGGGACAGCTCCGGTGGACTCTCAACCTAATTCTAGTAATCCGAATGATGAAGCTAGACAAGCTTTCTATAACGTGATGAATGATTGGTTCAACCAATACATTCGAACTAATACGGCTATTCCACAACCTCCATTCCCGACAAACACAACCCCCGCACCTACAATACCTCCTGCAACTGACCAAATAAGGTTAAATAAGCCCCCAGTTGATAGAATCCGAAAACACGGGGCTACTGAATTTAAGGCTACGGATAGTGATGATGCCGAGCAAGCTGAATTTTGGTTGGACAACACTATTCGGGTACTCGATGAGCTATCTTGCACACCCGATGAGTGCCTAAAGTGTACTATCTCCTTGCTACGTGATTCTGCCTACTATTGGTGGAATACGTTGACTTCTGTTGTGCCTAAAGAGCAAGTAACTTGGGAGTTCTTCCAAACCGAGTTTCGAAAGAAGTATATAAGTCAGAGATTCATTGACCAAAAACGGAAGGAATTTCTTGAACTCAAACAAGTTTCCATGTCGGTTACCGACTATGAACGAAAATTTGTGAGGCTTAGCCGGTACGCACGAGAATGCATTTCCTCAGAAGCCGTAATGTGTAAATGTTTCGAGGATGGACTAAATGATGATATAAAGCTATATGTTGGCATCTTGGAAATTCGAGAATTTGTAGTACTTGTTGAGCGAGCTTGCAAGGCCGAGGAGCTCAGTATGGAGAAAAGAAAAGCTGAGGTGGGAGCAAGAGAGTTCCGTAAGAGGTCTTCGGGGAAGCCCTTCCCACAGTTATCGAAGAAATTTAGAGATGGCTTGGGCCGGTCTAGGGACACTTCGGGCTTTTCTAGACGAGATCGCGATCGACCCCCTGTGAGCACACGAGTCACTTCAATCGCCAGTGTTGGAAATGACCGTCGAGATAGAGCGGAATGCCAGTATTGTGGTAAATGGCATTCGGGGAGTTGTAGGTTCCATGACCGCTCCTGTTACAAGTGCGGGTTAGCCGACCACTTTATCAAAGATTGCCCGAGATTGTCTGAACAGAATGTAATTCAGAGTGGGAAACCGGGTGCTACCACTGCTCGGGGTAGACCATCTAGGAATACGGGCAATGCTAGCGGTGGTCAGAGAGCATCTAGAGATGCTACCACCAGATCTGAGGCTCGTGCTCCTGCTAGGGCATATGCCATACGTGCACGCGAGGACGCTTCCTCGCCAGATGTTATTACCGGTACTTTCACTCTCTTTGATACTAATGTGATTGCTTTGATTGACCTTGGTTCTACTCATTCTTATATATGCAAAACCTTAGCATCCAGTAAGACTTTACCTATTGAGTCTACTGAGTTCGTAATTCGGGTGTCAAATCCCTTGGGTCATTACGTGCTTGTCAACAAAGTGTGTAAGAAATGTCCCTAGTACTTGAGGTTCCTGTTTTCCGCGGACTTGATCTTTGTTGCGTTTGACTAATTTGATGTTATCCTCGGTTTAGATTGGTTGACCGTGCATGATGCGGTTGTGAATTGCAAAAGCAAGACTATTGATTTGAGATGCGCAAATAACGAGATAATCCGAGTTGAGTCTACAGACTTAAAGGGGTTGCCAGCTGTAATATCAGCAATGTTGGCCCAGAAATATGTCAGAAAGGGGTGCGAAGCATACCTTGCGTATGTACTTGATGACAAGGAATTGGAAAAGAAACCCGAATCTGTGTCGGTGGTCTGTGAATACCCGGATGTTTTTCCCGAAGAATTACCGGGTTTACCACCTGTTCGGGAGGTAGAGTTTGGTATTGAGCTTGTACCTGGGACTATGCCAATTTCGATAGCTCCGTATTGTATGGCACCAACCGAGTTAAAAGAATTGAAAGCTCAGTTGCAAGAGTTGACGGATAGAGGCTTCGCTCAACCAAGTTTCTCACCTTGGGGTGCACCCGTATTGTTTGTGAAAAAGAAGGACGGAACCATGAGGTTGTGCATTGACTATCGTCAGCTGAATAAAGTGACGATAAAGAATAAATATCCGTTACCGCGTATTGATGATTTGTTTGATCAACTAAAGGGAGCTTCAGTGTTTTCAAAGATAGATTTGAGATCGGGTTATTACCAGTTGCAAATTCGCGATTCGGATATACCCAAAACTGCTTTCAGAACGAGATACGACCACTACGAGTTCTTAGTGATGCCATTTGGGCTTACTAATGCCCCTGCGATATTTATGGATTTGATGAATCGGATCTTCAGACAGTATTTGGACCGGTTCGTAGTTGTGTTCATTGACGACATCTTGGTCTATTCAAGAGATGAGACCGAACATCTTTGAGCACCGAGATTAGTGTTGCAAATTTTACGGGATAAGCGGTTATATGCTAAGTTCATGAAGTGTGAGTTCGGTTAGAGAGGTTAGCTTCTTGGGTCACGTGGTATCCGTGATCGGTATTCGAGTTGACCCGAGCAAAATTTCAGCCATACTTAACTGGAAGCCTCCAAAAATATTCTTGAGGTTTGGAGCTTTTTGGGACTTGCGGTTACTACCGACAGTTTGTAAAGGTTTCTCGATGATAGCCACACCCATGACGAAGCTACTTCAAAAGATGTTAAGTTCGAATGGACGGAAAAATGTCGAAAAGTTTTGATCAACTGAAAACTTATTTGTGAAGCTCAATTTTAGTGCGGCCGAATCGGGCAAAGAGTTTGTCATCTATAGTGACGCCTCCCTACTTGGGTTAGGTTGCGTATTGATGCAAGAAGGTCGAGTTGTGGCCTATCGTCGAGACAATTAAAGCCACATGAGAAAAATTATCCGACCCATGATCTCGAATTAGTCGCCATCGTATTCGCTTTGAAAATATGGCGACATTACTTATTTGGTGAGAAGTACCATGTATTTTCAGATCACAAAAGTCTCAAATATTTGATGACTCAAAGAGACTTGAATCTGCGACAAAGGCGTTGGCTTGAGTTGTTGAAAGATTATGAGCTGGTCATTGATTATCACTCGGGAAAGGCTAATGTGGTTGCGGACGCCTTAAGCCGAAATCACCATTTGTTTTACTGAGCGATGAATGTACACTTGTCTGTTTCTACCGACAATGTGTTAGTAGCTGAATTAAAGGCCAAACCATTATTGATTCATCAAATTCGTGAAGCTCAGAAAGTTGACGATGAGTTGGTTGCAAAACGGGCTGAATGTGTTCCGAATGTGGAATCGGAGTTTCAAATTGATGATGACGATTGTTTGAGGTACAGAAATCGGTTGTGTGTTCCAAGAAATTCAGAACTCATTTCGATGATTCTGAACGAAGCTCATTGTAGCCGAATGTCAGTTCACCCGGGGAGTACGAAAATGTACCACGACCTAAGACGTCAGTTTTGGTGGCATGGTATGAAACGAGACATTTCCGATTTTGTTTCGAACTGTTTAATATGTCAGCAAGTGAAGGCGGAACATCAAGTGCCTACGGGTTTACTCCAACCGATCATGATACCTGAATGGAAATGGGATCGAGTAACGATGGATTTTGTATCTGGGTTGCCAGTATCGGCAAGTAAGAAAGATGCGATCTGGGTCGTTGTTGATAGATTGACTAAGTCGGCTCACTTTATCCCCGTACGCACGGATTTTTCAATGGATAAATTAGCTGAAATGTATGTTTCTCAGATTGTGAGATTACACGGGGTACCTATTTCTATCGTGTCGGATAGAGATCCGAGATTCACCTCACGATTTTGGAAGAAATTGCAAGAAGCTTTGGGTACCAAGCTGCATTTTAGCACCGCTTTTCATCCACAAACCGATGGTCAATCCGAGCGGATAATTCAGATACTTGAGGATATGTTGAGATGTTGCATCCTCGAGTTTAGTGGTTCATGGGAACGGTATTTACCTTTGATTGAATTCGCTTACAACAATAGTTTTCAGTCAAGTATTAAGATGGAACCTTACGAGGCTTTGTATGGTCGAAAATGCCGTACGCTATTGTTTTGGACCGAGCTCGGTGAGAGTAAAATTTTCGGAGTGGATTTGATTAAATATGCTGAACAGAAAGTAAGAATAATTTGTGAAAGCCTGAAGGCAGCATCAGATCATCAGAAGTCGTATGCAGATTTAAAACGAAGAGATATTGAGTATCAGGTGGGAGACAAAGTGTTTCTTAAGGTCTCACCTTGGAAAAAGATACTCAGATTTGGCCGTAAGGGCAAGTTGAGTCCGAGATTCATTGGGCCGTATGAAATCTCTGAACGAGTTGGTCCAGTTGCGTATAGATTGATTTTTCCCCCTGAACTTGAAAAGATTCACGACGTCTTTCATGTTTCGATGCTTCGATGTTATAGATCTGATCCATCACACGTGATTAATCCATCAGAAGTTGAAATCCAATCCGACTTGAGCTATGAAGAAGAACCGATTCGTATCCTAGCTCATGAAGTGAAAGAGCTGCGAAACAAAAAGGTTCTGTTAGTAAAAGTGTTATGGCTCAAACACGGAATCGAAGAAGCTACCTGGGAAACCGAGAACTCTATGAGTGAGCGATACCCAAACCTATTTACCGGTAAGATTTTCGGGGACGAAAATTTCTTAAGTGGGGGAGAGTTGTGACAGCCCTATAGTGACCCTAGTCGGAAAGTAGTTTCGGGACCGCTAAACCGAGTCACCAAATTATTTGAATGTGATATTTATGGTCTAAAATATGTGAATATGAATGTGTGAAAATTTTAAGCTTCGATTTAGTAAATTGCATGTGAATTTAGTCAAAAGGACTTGTGTGACACTTTTGAAATGTGATAGGCTAATCTACAAGGATCTAATAGTGCATGTAATCAAAAGGGAGGACTTGCATGTCAATTTCCCCCCCTAATATGTAGTGGCCGGCCATGAGCATGGGTGGACAAAGTGTTATGGCTAAAAACATGTCATAAACATGTTAGGATAATGCATTATGTAAGGAATAATAAAATAAAGGGCATGGGCAATGTGAGTGTTTGTTTCCCCCCCTCCATTTCCATGAGTTGAAGGAAAGAAAACAAAAAAAAATAATTGTTCATTCTTGAACATCCTTTGGCCGAATAGAGGAAATAAAGGAAGGGGAAGAGCTTGAGAAAATCGGCTATGGTGGTTGTTAGACTAAGGTATGTTTGAAGTTGTCCATGAGGTTCATGCATGTTTTTATTTGTTAGTTTGAGTTCTAGCTAGCCCATGGTTCAAATCTTTACTATGTCATGGAGATGGTATTCGGCTAAGGTGGATTGGTGTTGATGTCATTTACATGCTAAAAAAAATGAAGCTTTGTAATGATGCATGTGATGGTGGCTTGATGACTCTTGAGTCTTCTTTTTAAAATTTTTGAGTGAGACATTAAGTTCCTTGTTCAACCATGACCAAAATTGAAATGGTAAGGTGTTGTGATGCATTCGGCCATGGTAGGAAATAGAAGAGAAATAAGGTTGTTGTTAGATGAAGTAGAGTCTAACAAATGAGCTCGTATGTGCATTAGTTGCTAGATGGAGAAGAATCGGCTAGCAAGTTGTGTGCTAAGGCCGAATATAATTTTGTATATTATGGGTAATGCATGTGTTGAATTAATGGAAAGGGAGAGGATGCTTTAATGGTGTATATATGTGTATTAGCCAAGTTTTGAACTTGAAACAAATGGTGTTTAGTCAATACAAGTGACCATACTTGTAGAATGTATTAAGTGTTGCAATCGGCCTTAGCATAGATGTGTATGTTCGGCCATATGAATGAGTCCATGAGTTGATGTGTATGTTCGGCCATTGGTAGCCTATTGATGGCTTTAGCTTGACTTAGAAAATTCGGCTAAGGGGAAATATTAGCTAGTATGTTGAATTCGATTCGTGATTTCGTACATATGTGACTCTAATGTCTAATGTATATATGGGCTAAGTACCTTGAGCTTCTCTTTTGATGTTCGAATGAATTGTATTAAATTGTTTAATGTGATTAAAAATGCGTATGACCATTTTCTATTTGAGCTAAAGGTGGCCATATGACCCATCAAATTCATTGTCATGTTCGGCCATAAGCTAGCATAATGAGACTTTAATAAGTTAAATTTGTTTGAATTAACTCAATAGCTTAGAGGACCACAGTTGGATAAGGGAAAGGAAAAAGTGATCGAATAGCCGTTGAAGCCATTCGACAACATCCGAGGTAAGTTTTCGAGTAACGGAACTTAGATTATGATTTGATTAGATCATGTTTTAAGCAAATCAAAATCATGCTCTTTGTGTGTGTGGCTATTGAGCCGAAATTGCAACTGTGAAAAGTGCCTTGTGTTTGAGTTTTGCTAATGAAAATGAAATACGAATGTGTCATGATTTATTGATAAATGTGCATGGTTATTCGAATGATGTCCGGCCTAAGTCCCGAAGGCTTTGTGCTAAGTGACTATATCCGGACTAAGATCCGAAGGCATTTGTGCGAGTTACTAAATCCGGGTTAAGTCCCGAAGGCATTTGTGCGAGTTACTAAATCCGGGTTAAGTCCCGAAGGCATTTGTGCAAGTTACTAAATCCGAGTTAAGTCCCGAAGGTATTTATGCGAGTTACTATAACTGGGCTATGTCCCGAAGGCATTTGAACGAGTAGCTATATCCAGTTAAACTCCGAAGGTACGTGATTCGAGAATGAATGAACTTGCTGTAAAAATTTCAGTTAATACGCTTGTGAAATCTAAACAATGAGGTATGTTTCGTATGTGCTTTGAATTAGTTGAGCCCCTACAAATAAGTATTCGCTCAGTTGATAATTGAGCTACCGGCCTTTGGCTAAGTTGATCTTTGTGTATGAATATAAGGGTTGGTAATGTGAAGTAAGTATGATATTGAGAATTTGTGCATATGAAATTATCTGTTTAGCTACATAAATGCTATACTTTGGTTGTGTCTAAATTCATGACTCAACTTACTAAGCATTAAATGCTTACTCCGTTTCCTTGATTCTCTGTTTTATAGATTTTGGTTCTTCAGCTATCGGACTCGGGATTTTGAAGTCGAAGTCGCCCACACTATCAAAGCTCCTTTCGGTATATTTTTGGTTGAACTTTGAAATGGCATGTATAGGACTACCCTTTTGTTGTAGGTCATGTACCTTTCGGTTTTGTGTAAATTTGGATAGCAATGCAAAAATGGCTTAAGTATACTTTGGGCATGGTATTATAATCATTGTATGTTGTTCATTAAGAGGTATGGAAATGTTTGGAAACGATTAGCCATTGGGATGGTTAATCATGATCATCTTTTGTGCTATTTATGTTAAAGGGCTAGTTGAATCATGGAAACTATGAAATAGGTAAAGCCTACCTTAAAGACAGATGCTGACAGCTGCAGTGATGTGAGTGTGAAAAATCACTAAAAATAGTAGGAATGGAATTAAATAGTGAATAAATTATGTAAACGAACCTTGACAAGTCTATTTTCATAGGAAAATAACGAAACGATCATATGAATAGTATGTTAAGAGATATTTAAGTTTTCGTGAGACAGGGCCAGAACAGCTTCTGGAGTCCCTATTCAGAATTTGGAAATTCATTATAAATTGACCAGAGATAATTAGAAGTCATTCCATATATGTACAGATTACTTTTTAAGTCTAGTTTCTGTAGAAACAAACGGCATCAGTATTGAAGCCCTGTACAGGGAGATATCCAAGTCGTAATGCGCAAAGGTCAGTGTAGTCGATCCCTGTAACATGGGGGAATTTAACTAATAAACTGTACTAATTTGCCCGACCAAAAATTCTAGAAAAAAATTTGTAGATGCATATATGAGTCTAGTTTCAGGGAAAAATCACAAAACTTATTTTCGAGTTGTGGAACTCAAGATATGATTTTTAAGGTGACAGTGATACAGTTAGCCTGCTGTCTAGAAATTTTTAAAATGAACTGTGCAAGTAAGTGGATTAAGCCCGTTAACCCCTCGTGTCCGACTCCGGCAACGGTCTCGGGTACGGGTTGTTACATTCACTCTCTTTAATACTGATGTGATTACTTTGATTGACCCTGGTTCTACTCATTCATATGTATGTGAGACTTTAGCATCCAGTAAGACTCTACCTGTTGAGTCTACTGAGTTCGTAATCCGAGTGTCAAATTCCTTAGGTCGATATGTGTTAGTCGACAAAGTGTGCAAGAAATGTCCCCTGATAATCCGAGATTCTTGTTTTCCAGCCGATTTGATGCTTTTACCGTTTAATGAATTTGATGTTATTCTCGGTATGGATTGGTTGACCATTCATGATGCAGTTGTAAATTGCAAAAGAAAGACTATTGATTTGAGATGTGCAAATGATGAGATAATTCGAGTTGTGTCTACTGATATGAACGGGTTACCAGCAATTATATCCTTGATGTTGGCTCAGAAATATGTCAAAAAGGGGTGTGAGGCGTATCTTACATACGTACTTGATAGTAAAGAATCAGAAAAAAAGCTTGAATCAGTATCAATGGTTTGTGAGTATCCAGATGTTTTTCCCGAGGAATTGCCAGGGTTACCACCTGTTCGGGAGGTAGAGTTTGGTATTGAACTTGTACCTGGGACTACACCAATTTCGATAGCGCCGTACCGTATGGAACCAATGGAATTGAAGGAATTGAAAACTCAGTTGCAAGAGTTGACGGATAGAGGTTTCGCTCGACCGAGTTTCTCACCTTGGGGTGCACTAGTATTGTTCGTGAAAAAGAAGGACGGAACCATGAGATTGTGCATCGACTATCGTCAGTTGAATAAAGTGACGATAAAGAATAAATATTTGTTACCGCATATTGATGATTTGTTTGATCAGCTAAAGGGAGCATTAGTGTTTTCAAAGATAGATTTGAGATCCGGTTATTATCAGTTGCGAGTTCGAGACTCAGATATACCTAAAACTGCTTTCAGAATGAGATACGGTCACTACGAGTTCTTAGTGATGCCATTTGGGCTCACTAATGCCCCTGCAGTATTTATGGATTTGATGAACCGAATTTTCAGGCAGTATTTGGACCGGTTTGTAGTTGTGTTTATAGATGACATCTTGATTTATTCACGCGATGAAACTGAACACACCGAGCACCTGAGATTAGTGTTGCAGATTTTACGGGATAAGCAATTATACGCTAAGTTCAGTAAATGTGAGTTTTGGTTGAGAGAAGTTAGTTTTTTGGGACATGTAGTATCCGCATCGGGTATTCGAGTTGATCTGAGCAAAATTTCAGCCATACTTGATTGGAAGCCCCCGAGAAATACTACTGAAGTTTGGAGCTTTTTGGGACTTGCTGGTTACTACAGACGGTTTGTAAAAGGTTTCTCGATGATAGCTACACCAATGACGAAGCTACTTCAGAAAGATATTAAGTTCGAATGGTCAGAAAAGTGCTAGAAAAGTGTCGAGCAACTGAAAACGCTTTTGACGGAAGCCCCAGTGTTAGTGCAGCCCGAATCCAGTAAAGAGTTTGTTATTTACAGTGATGCATCCTTACATGAGATGGGTTGTGTATTGATGCAAGAGGGTCGAGTTGTAGCTTACGCATCGAGACAATTGAAGCCACATTAGAAAAACTATCCGACTCATGATCTCGAATTAGCTGCCATAGTATTTGCTTTGAAAATATGGCGACATTACTTGTTCGGAGAGAGATGTCATGTATATTCGGATCATAAAAGCCTCAAATATTTACTGACTCAAAAAGATTTGAATCTGTGACAAAGACGTTGGCTTGAATTGTTGAAAGATTATGATCTTGTTATTGACTATCACCCTGGAAAGGCTAACGTGGTTGCCGATGCTTTGAGTCGCAAGTCACTGTTTACTTTGCAAGCGATGAATGTTCATTTGTCTGTTTCATCCAATAATGTGTTAGTAGCAGAATTAAAAGCCAAACCGTTATTGATTCATCAAATATGTGAATCTCAGAAAGTTGAAGATGAATTGGTGGCTAAACGAGTTGAATTTGTTTCGAATGTGGATTCAGAGTTTCAAATTGACGACAACGATTGTTTGAGGTTCAAAAGTCGATTGTGTGTTCCAAGAAATTCAGAACTTATTTCGATGATTTTGAACGAAGCTCATAATAGCCGAATGTCGATCCATCCTGGTAGCACGAAAATGTACAACGATCTAAAACGTCAGTTTTGGTGACCTGGTATGAAACGAGACATTTCTGACTTTGTTTCGAAATGTTTGGTATGTCAACAAGTGAAAGCGGAACATCAAGTGCCTTCAGGATTACTTCAGCCGATTATGGTACCTGAATGGAAATGGGATCGAGTCACGATGGATTTTGTATCCGAATTGCCATTTTCGTCAAGCAAGAAAGATGCGATCTGGGTTGTTATTGATAGATTGACAAAGTCGGCTCATTTTATTCCTGTATGTACGGATTATTCGGTTGACAAGCTAGCCGAGTTGTATGTTTCTCAGATTGTAAGGTTACACGGGGTACCTATTTTTATTGTGTCGGATACAGATCTGAGATTCACATCACGATTCTGGAAGAAATTGCAAGAAGCATTGGGTACCAAGTTGCATTTTAGCACCGCTTTTCATCACCAGACTGATAGCCAATCCGAGCGGATCATTCAGATACTCGAGGATATGTTGAAATGTTGCATCCTTGAGTTTAGTGGTTCATGGGAACGGTATTTACCTTTAATTGAATTCGCTTACAACAATAGTTTTCAATCAAGCATTAAGATGGCACCTTACGAGGCTTTGTATGGTCGTAAATGCCGTACACCGTTGTTTTGGACCGAGCTTAGTGAAAGTAAAATCCTCGGGGTTGATTTGATTAAAGATGCTGAGCAGAAAGTAAAAGTAATCCGTGAAAGTTTGAAAGCGGCTTTAGATCGTCAGAAGTCGTATGCAGATTTAAAACGAAAAGACATTGAATATCAGGTCAGAGACAAAGTGCTTCTTAAAGTTTCACCTTGGAAAAAGGTGCTCAGATTTGGTCGTAAAGGCAAATTGAGTCCGAGGTTCATCGGGCCGTATGAAATATCCGAACGAATTGGGCCAGTCGCATACAGATTAATTTTGCCCCCTGAATTTGAAAAGATTCACAACGTTTTTCATGTCTCGATGCTTCGACGTTATAGAACCGATCCATCGCACATAATTAATCCATCAGAGGTTAAAATACAATCTGATTTGAGTTATGAAGAAGAACTGATTCGTATCCTAGCTCGTGAGGTGAAAGAGTTGCAAAACAAAAAGGTTCCGTTAGTAAAGGTGTTATGGCTCAAGCACGGGATCGAAGAAGCTACTTGGGAACCCGAGAACTCTATGAAAGAACGATACCCAAATCTATTTACTGGTAAGATTTTTGGGGACGAAAATTCCTTAAGTGGGGGAGAGTTGTGACAGCCCTAATTTGACCTTATCCGAAAAGTGGTTTCGGAACCACAAAACTGAGTCGTAAAAATAATTAACTGTCATATTCGATGCTTATTATATGTGAACGTGCATGTGTGAAAGTTTCATACTGTAATTTTGTCAATTGTATGTGAAATTATTAAATAGGACTTATGTGAGAAAATTTTGAAATGTGATAGATAAATTTATAAATGGTTTATTAATGCATGTTTTAAAGAGTTTGGACTTGCATGTCAAATGTCCCTTTTTGTTTATAGTGGCCGGCCATGTTGATGTTTATGACAATATATATGTATTATTTATTAGTTTTAAGACAACTAAATGGCTTTATAATTTTTATAATATTGATGAATAATAAAAGAATAAAAATAAAAAAAGAAAGGTGAAGAAAACAAAGTTTCATCTTTGTTCTTCTTGGCCGATTGAAAAGAGAGAAAAGGGGCAAGACCTTCGGTCATCTTAAGCTTGAAACAAGGTTAGTAAATTATGATAAATTTTGAAATGGTAGCTTATTTTAAGTTAATTACTAAGTTCCTTACTTAGCCCATATTAAAATTTTGGAATTTAGTAATGATATGAGTATACGGCTACAAGTGAATTTTGTAGAGAATGAATGTTGTTTTCAAGTTTTGATGAAAAATTTGCCAATGGGTGATGTTTGATATAGTTTAATGTTCATATTAGTAGTTGAGATGATAGAAAAAAATTTCGGCTTGTGTAGTTGTGAAACTTGCCGAATGTGAACTAGTGTAATCTTTGAGTAATGTTTGTGTGTTAAAGTTGTTGATGGCTTAGGTAGTATCTATAAGTGATTCGGTCATGGTTTTTGCATGAGTATAAAATATATATTTTTGGAAAGGGGAATTTGGATTGATTTTATTACATGTATTATAAATTATGTTCGGCTATGATGGTATATTAAAGTATAATTAATCCGTTTCGATAGTATTATACAAGTGATAAATAAAAATAAGTAGAAGTGTATTGGTTAAATAAATATGATTATTAATTGACAAATGTCGTATGTGGTTTGTGATTAGTTTAATGACTAAGCAATGTGTTTTGTTTCGTTAAGGTTAAGTGTGTGTTTGGTATATTAGTAAGTGTATATCATGTATGCATACGATTTGATTTGGCTGAATTTAAGTGGTAAACTTTATATTAAACTTATTTTAAGGATACGATCATAATATACACATTTAACATGAATACATGCAAATTCGGTCATGAAATGGAATTGAATATGAAGGTTAAGTTTGCATAGTTAGGGCTGACTAGGTTATATATTAATCATAAATGGATCATATGCATATGAGTATGTATGTATTTGTGTGCGGCATTGTTGATAAATGGCAATAAGTAATGTGGTAAATGATTAATTTGTGATAGTCATATATAGGTATGAATATATGTATATGTGTTTTATGCATGTACCATGTACTTATAGGGACAATCGGATGTATGGTTGAATTCAAGCATACGAAAACATGATAAGTTACATGAATCCTTGTTTGTGAATGTGAATTAGATATTGATTAAATAAGTATGAAACCGATTCATGACATATTTTATAAAATATGTTATGTATTAGAGTTTTATATGATTGTCAAATGTGACTACTAAGAAGTAAAATTGAGTAAGTAATTTAAATAAATCTATTTTGTTTTAATTAAGCTCAAGAGCAAAGGGGGTCTAAATCAGATAGGGGAAAGGAGAAAGCAATCGAGTAGATTATCCGCAACTGTTCAAAATATCCGAGGTAAGTTTTAAGTAGTTTCCTTTAGTATATAATTGACGATGCCATTATAAGAATATAGTAGGTAAATTGTGATCTTTGGCTTGCACTTGAATTAAGATGTATAATAGATAATGCATGTATATGACTTATAGTTTGATGGCCACTTTGAATTTAAGATTAAATGGTGAAGAGAATGAGTGATATGAGATATAACCATTGAGCTGAAATGTGAATGATGATGTGCGTATCGAGTTTATATTCGAATGTAATATACGACTATTAAGTGATAAGATGACTGAAATGTGTTAAAATATGATCAAATATGTATGAGATTGAAAATATATCCGGAAATGAGGTCCGCAGGCTATATGCTGGAAAAATATCCGGACATAAGGTCCGCAGGCTATATGCTGGAAAAATATCCGGACATGAGATCCGCAGGCTATATGCTAGAAATATATCCGGACTTGAGGTCCGTAGGCTATGTGCTGGAAAAATATCCGGGTTAAAGTCCCGCAGGCTTATGCTAGTAATGTATTCTGAGCTCTAAGATTTGATAGAACTGATGCCAGTAAGTTAAATAAGATTTCGACTTCGAATGTCAGTGGTAAACATAGTTGTGTAAGTATTATATATTTTACATGTTAAGGTTCGTGTTATATGCTCATATTTGAATTGATTCTAAGTGATTTACTAGTATCAAAGAACGATATATATGTGTGTGTGTATGAATGAATTCGGTATTTGAGGATAAGACAATAATATAATTGGTTAATGTAAGTCACCATATGAAAGAATGTGATTAAAGGTATTAGTATAATCTATGTAAATAATGAAATGTGTGCAAGAAGTCTTGTGTATACATACATACATATTCAGCCAAGGGGTTTTGTAACTAATGTACTGGTGTATATTTGGTCAAGTGAATAACAATTAGAATACAAGTTTTGTGTTACTCAATGTTCAATTTTAATGACAAGCCTTAATAGTATGAATTGCTTAAAACTTACTAAGCCTCGAAAGCTTACTCTGTTTCTAATCTCTCTGTTTTATAGATTTTTGACTTTGGCCACCGACTTAGGGATCGTCAGCAGTTCATCGTACTATCGAACTTGTTGGTACAGTTATTTTGGTCTCGGTATGGCATGTATAGGTTGGACTGTTGAATAAAAAATATGATTTGTAATTGTAAATATCTTGGCCATATGAAAATGGCATTTATGACTTATAAATCTGTATGTATTCAGTTTAATTTATGCTTGTGTTGGTAGATTATGTGATTGAAGTTAAATGTTTAGCTTGGTAATACCTCATAGCCTAAATCTGTGATCGGACACGGGCTAGGGGTGTTACAGAACCCCTGTAAAGAAAAACACACATGGTTAGTGGCTCAAGAATCAATAGCTCAGTTTTCAATTGATTCTTCCACAAGCAAGCTTCAATTGCAAAGAGTTTCATACCTCCTTTTCAGCTAGGTAATCCAAATACTACTTATAGTTTGATTTCAAATGCCCTTTTCTATTACAGAAGAAACATTTGATCTTTTTAGGATCTTGTGACTTATTATCCTTCTTCCTATCCACACGAGGTGGAATCAAAGTCTTAGTCGATTTTTTTCTTTCCCTTAGCTTTATGTTTCCCCTTAGAGAATGAAGGGCCTACAGTTAAGTTTCCTTAAGGTTTTTCCTAAACCATCTTACCACCATTCAACATCAACTCATAGGATCGTAATTCCTTTATGAGCTGAATCAAGGTAAGCACCTTGTTCCCCAAGTTGTAAGCAACCATAAAACTAGCAAACCCCTTGGTTAAGGATTTGAACACTTTCAATTTAAGTGTTCTCGTCTAGCTCAACCCCATTTTTCTTTGTTTCCACAAAGAATCCCATAAGCTTAAGCATATGTTTTTTGACCGGAGTGCCGATTTTCTGTTGAGAATTCATCAAATTTGTAATAGTGGATTGTCAAGCTAATGTGACTTGGCCTATGAGAAAATCCTCAAAAATTTTCATGATCTCTTTGGCAGTACAGAAATTCTTGTGTTGCTTTTGCAACACACTACTCATGCTCACTATCATATAACATCAAGCAATCGAGTTAGAATCTCTCTAGTGATTTCTCACTTTGGGTTGAGCTTCAAAAGGGCACGTTTCGTCAAGAATGAATTTGTGTTTCTCACAACTGAGAACTATCAACAAGTTCTATTTCCTTTCTCAAAAGTTATCCCCATTTAATTTATTCTTAGTAAGAATGCTAATAAGAGGAGTAAGAGACATATTTGAAATGAAAAAAATAAAGATTTCTCTAATTACTATCTTTGTATTAAGCAAATATTTTTCATTTCAGCAACATATCAAGAATACAGTATGATGAATGCATCTTGTATTAAAACCTTGAAAATAAAATTTCGTTGCTACAATCATTCTCACACCCATCAACCATGTCGCCTTGGGGTCCCATGATTAACTAGCAAGAACATGGATTACATCTAATCAGTTCGTGAATCTTAATTCTCAAGACTCCACACGAACTAACGACCGTTTAACATTTGTCCATCATCTCTAGCTTAAATATTGTTTTTTGGTAAACTATTTAATAAAAGATGATCTTGAGTGTGTAACCATTGACTTAACACCCATCATGAACATGCTTTCATTTGTGAGTCATCTTGGGAATATCTCTTTGAAAGTCATGCATGACTAGTTGTTCTTAAAAGGAAATCACATCTAGTGAACCCACATGACAAAGTTTACCTTGAGGTGCGGCTAGGGTAAGAATCAGCTCAAAACTTTATCATGCTATCACTTAGGGACCATCAATGGAGGTCGTAGGTCTTGTTCAATGACCTTCTCCCACTTAATATTTTAAAGACATATAAGGTTTTATATCCCAAATTTCAAGAATGATCATTCAATAGACCTAGTGGCATTCTTACCTGATCTAAATGACATGCTTCCAATATATGCATGGCATGTTATGGCAATAATATCCATTCAAAAGAATTAATAAATCTTAACACAAATAATTTTGATTCTCCACAATTTTTCTTTTAAAGGAAAAAATGAAGAAGTGAATGCGAACTGTGCACTTGGCAAGGTCCCAGGAAAGGGAGGTGAGTTAAAATTGACCGCTTAAAAACTAAGTTTTTCCTAGCCAAAGCCAATCCTAGACATGCACATTCTCATTACCACACTTCTCACAATTATCGAAAACCTAAAGAAGTGAATAGCACAATACAACACATGTATTTTCTCATTATCACACTTCTTATTTTTAATAAATCAAGTACGGATCATCTCATATATCTCGCAATTATAACATTATATAATATAAATATTATAAACGATTATAGAAACAAATATATAATGAGATAAGTAATTAAAATAAAATTGCCAACAAAGGTTTTCATGGTTCTATTTCTAGAAAATACATGGAAAAATAAAATTACATAAATTTTCACCATAAGGCATTCCTTGGGTTTCAACCGCCATTGCATTTTTTCTCATTATGGACTCCTTTTGGGAAAATTACATTTAAGTCTTATGTTCGTTTCTGGCTCACAATAATTCTATGAATTTTTTTTAAAAAATATAGCCCTACATGGAGATGATAGTCCATGGTCTATTTCTTAAGAACCACAACCTCGGTAAAAAAAATAATTATATAATAAATATATAGTATCACATCTATTCTCATATACAACTCAAAACATGCATAAGATCTAAAGAATGTCACTTTCTATGTAATCAAATCATTCAAGAAGAAAAGAAAATTATTTTGATTATTTATTTATACTTATACATAGAATACAACCTGCTCATGATACCAATTGTTGGAAAAACAAGTTTGTAAAACGTAGTGGAAAATAAATTTAGAGAAAAAGAATAGCTTTAATTTTTTTCCAAAACAAGATTTTGGTTATGATATCTAAAGTAATAAACACCTAATCAAAATTGTATCTTTTCAATTCGTATAGGATGAGCGCTTTGACCGAGTAGTCTTCTCTATTATCCTCATGCTCACGTCTGTCGAGTGTGGGCTCACTTCGAATAAAAAATATTCACAAAAATTAATAGTGAGGTAATTTTGTAATTTTTTAAAATTTTGGGTTAAGTTGTAAATTAGAAAAAATCTCTAGAAATTTTCTAGAATAATCTCTTCAGAGAATTTTCTCTCTACAACTTTCTCTTAAATACAAGTGTGTAAATAATAACCCAAGGCTCTCTTTATATAGGGAGAGTTTAGAGAGTTCAACTATGATTAAACTTAATCACTTTAATATTAAATTAATATAATATTTATCAAGATAAAATTTAGATGAAATTTAAAATTAAATCTTATTAAAATAATAGAATGTTTATCTACAAGATAAACATTAAATTAAATTTCAAATTATGATAACCACTTTAATATTAAATTAATAAACACTATTAAGATGACTATTAAAATAATATTATTTTTGGAATAATTAATCTGAAATTAAATTCTCTGGTAGAATTTCAGTAGAAATCTAACTCTTTCACTACTCAACCACTAATGACCAATCGCCTCCGGCCACCAGGACGCTGTTGTCGTAGTCACCGACACCGCCATGTCCAGTGATGCACGTGTGACACCTTTACGAGTCAGTTAGACTGTTGGTGGTTCAGTCTAGGTCAATGACAACCTGACCAGTTTGGTCTAGCCACTGGTTGGACCGTTGGCTCGGCTTCACATACCATGCGCAGCTCAGACCCAATTTTGAAGTTCAATTATCCATTGGGCCAATTGTCAGACTTGAAAGTTAACTTCCAAAAATATCGTATTAATTTTAATTGATTTGATTAATTTAATTTTACTTGATCAAAATTAATTTTTCCAAAAATCACATATATTTTCCAAATTAATTTTTTAAGAAAATTTTTTAATCATATTCTCTAGTTGAACAATTCTCACGACAACCTAATTTAATTCCATATCGAATAAATCGACTCAATGAAATTATTTCCAAAGTCGTAGCATTTTCTTCTAATTTAAATACAGCCCGATCGAGCTTTTGTTGAGCTAGCAGAGTAACCAATCGGACATATACAATTAGGCTCTAGTGATTGCAATTATGTCCAGAAGCATCTTTCTGATAATTCACAATTACTTAATCATGGAGTTAGTCCATAGGAAATAACATGATTGAAAACTCCTTATTATATACTATTTATGAAAGCAATTCATCCAACTGTTTTGTCCAATGACCTCGTCATGTGTGTATTTCCCTCATATGATATCCTTGATTCCTTTGAGTTAAACATATTCATTCAATACAATTCTATTTTATCTCATTATCAGCATTGTATCTTCTTAATGATTAATATAATCATTGTCAACAAATGATTGTGATGAATTTCTCGTTCGAGAATAAACAACCTGTGGCCACATTCCATATTTATCAATCCATAAAATGCTAATGAGAGAATATCATTAATGTAATGCCCCGAATTTTGGGCCTAGAAGTATTAGATCTTGAGTATGGGAGTAATTAGGAGGCTGCATATAAATGTTTAATTGTGCAAGAAAGTGCACAAAAGCATGTCTGCTTCATTGGTTAAGTGTCTTGGGAAGTGTCTGAGAAGTCATGGGTTCAAGCCTAGGCATGTGCAAAAGTTTTGTTTTTAAAAGGTTTAAACCTTATCCCTAGTCAGTAGGCTTATAAATAAATGTGGGTAAAGTATGACAGAAAGCGCCTACTGGTCTAGGGGATAGGTGGCGCGTGGTAGTTACTTGAGGTCTGAGGTTCAAATGCTGATAGGCGCATAGAGGTGTTTTATTTTACTGTTGGCCATGGGAGAGTTCTATTTTGATCGAAACTTGTGTGTTTGAAGAGTGTGGGGAGTTGTGGCTGAATTTTAGGAGATTGTTAAGGGAATTTCGGTTGTTAGGGAGTGATTTAAGGAGTGGATTATGGAATGGGATGAGATGAGATAGAACTGAAATTGAACTCTTGTTTTCCAAAATTTTGGACTCTCCTTCCATATTCCCAAAGGTCTGACGGCAAAGAAAACCTTTCCCCTTAGACGAAATATGTTCTTTTGGCAACTCGGCTTTACCTTGTTTTTCTATTCTTCTCTCAAAATTTTTCGATAACTGTGTTTTTCTCTGTCGTTTTGCATTTTGCTCTCCCCTCTGTACTTTGCTATTTGTTTTCTTCTTCCTTAAACCCTTCTCTTGTGTCGAGTGTGTGTTAGTTGTGTTCTTGTTCTCTAGCCAAACCTTTCATCAATTTCAGCTTTGAGCTATTGGGTTCTCAAACTTTAGTTGATTATCTTGTGCTTATTGATTCTGGTGTTGATTTTTGATTCCTTGATCTTCTGTTCTTCCATTTTGGTTTTGACCTTTCTTAATGCAAACTTTCTCCTCCATTGTTATTAGGTTATTTCTTATTCTTTTACCCTCTCTGCGTAAACTCTTTCTAACTGCTCTGTGGTTTTTGGGTGCTAATTTATTCTGTGACTTTGCGGTCGGTAGGTGGTGTTTTGTTTTGGTTTCAATTTAGTCATGGGGTATTGGTTAATGAGTGTTTCGATTTGATTTCAGAAATTAAAAGTTATTCAGTTTCAATAGTTTAAGTAGGCGGGTCTTGGTTGTTCAAAAGTGGTATGTGAATGCGGTGAAGTGATTAAGTATTTTGTCTTAAGTTTTTTTAAATTCGCTAGACATATAGTTAATCATTTGTTATGATTGAACTCAGATTTGAAGGGCTAGAGGACTGAGTACGCGGTTCATAACCAGGTGTGTAATCACACATCCACAATATTGAATCAGCAAAAGTCGAAATAGGGGACCGTCGACGCTACACATGTGTGCGCTCACTCATGTGATAATTCGAACGCATAGGCATGAGCATTTGATCGTAAAGACCCCCATGAGCAATTTCATGGGCTCAGACTATTTTGGGCCGAACTGGGCTGTGTATGCCCCACGTGTATGTGGGCCCCACACTGGTAAATCACACGAACGTGTGGAGAATATTGGGCCAGGCTATGTAATCTACATGGCTAAGGCCATTTCTGGGCTATGTGAGCCACACGGGCGTATGGGCCCACATAGGCCCGCAATATGGGCCTTGGGCCCATTTTTACTGTTTGACTGTTAAGGTTGCACAGGTCACCCGAGACGACTGTGGACCTTTTTTTTGGTCGGTAAGTGTACCTGGACCCATAATCGATAAAATGACTATTTTGCCCTTATGGGGTAAAATGACTATTCTGCCTTTATGAGGTAAAATGATTATTTTGCCCTTTATGGGGTAAAATGACTGTTTTTCCCTTATGTGGTAAAATGTTTGTTTTGCCCTTTTATGGTAAGATGACTGTTTGACCCCTATGTGATGTATGGTTATATTTTAGCATGCTATTGTAACCGTATTGAATACATGTATAATATTATGACATGTTCCATGATGCATTGCATGGGGATGAGTTTTTATATGATTGGAGGAAGTGTACTATACTGGCAGCTCTGCTGCAAATACTGTTTAGTGCCGCAACCAGTGCTACATGGAGTGTAGGGAGGGTTGGGTTGATTTTGTCCCCACATAGAGTGTAGGGTTGGACAGAGATGGAGTGTAGAGGTTGGATGGGTAGGACTTGCATACTATTTACTGTTACTACACTGTTTACTGTTACTACAATGTGCCAAGGCCCGAACACATGACTGTTTCTATATTGAAATGGGCTAAAGCCCAAACTGATATTGTCACTGTTACTAAAAATGGCTTAGGCCTAGACTGTGCTTCTTTTCTGACTTTTTGCTTATATGGGATTACACACTGAGTCTTCGTAAACTCACCCATCTGTTTAACTGTACAAGTAATCCCCAGCCTTAGGCGGATCGGTGCTGCAAGGGACTCAATGGTGGCCACACAATTGCAGTTGCTTTCTTATTGATTTTTAATTTATAAGTAATTTAATTTGGGTATTTTCTTATGTACTAAAGCCTCTATGGATTTTAACTTAAATTTGGGTTTTTTTTTCTTGGGTTTATAACTGCTGGAAGTAGGAAAAGACGCGTGTGTTCAGAAGATAAATGTTTTTCCCAAAAACCACGTTTACGCGACATATTTTAAAAGCTTCCGTAACAAACAATGTTTTAAAAAGTAATAACAATTTTAATATGATTAGCATTTTGCTAAATGACTTGAGTTTTAAACTAAACGAACCTCTATAAGAACACACAAAGAGGATAAGTTGAGAATGGGTTTTTCAATATCGTACTTTGCGAAAAACACTTCAATGTGACATCGCCAGATTCGGCTATAATGTCCAGGCTTGGTTTGGGGTGCTACAATTAACTCTTTAATTGAGCTATGAATTCCACTATTGCTAGTAAAGTCATGCCATACACAAGTCATGTACCCAACATACTGTCTATAGGCTCGATCATCTTTAGAGCATAAGCATACACTTATAACAAAGCACATGAGTTGCATACGCATGGTCAGTGACTAACTCAGGATTTAGGTAAATCACAACATAGAAGTCACAAATGAATTAATTCACAAGTGAAATCAGAATTAATTCATCTTGGGTCCAGTCCAATATATCATTCTACCAATGAATACATCTATGTCTCTATTCATGGAGTCAATTGCTCCAATAGCCAAGACTAGCCATCTCCCCAATTGAAATTGTTGATGACATAATAATCCTTCTCAATATTTGAATCAAATGCTCACTTCGATTCTTTTATAGGATTATGGACTTATTTAGGTTATCTACTAAAGTAAGATGTCTTTCTCACAGTGTAAATGTTATTACAATGCCAGTTACTTCAATTTAAACTTAGACAACCATTGAGCTAATATTTGCTTGTCAGAATTTCACTATGCATGCAAAATATAAAAGATATAAATACAAAAGAAATAATAGTGAAATGTGAAATTAACTTTTTTTATTTAATCATCTTTCAAATAAATAGTAAATTGTTACATGTTTACTACAATATGGGCCGCAACAAGCTCGTATGAGCAGGCCCATTTCACAACTATTGTGAGCATATACAGTTACATGTTACATTCACAGTTTGTGCAAGCATTTCTTGAGTATCCGGTGTTATTTCATTTGGTTCAATTTGAATATGTTGATATAAATACTTAAAATGGGAAGCTATGTTATCGAACATATGATGGATGAGATATGTACGAAAATATTTATTATTACATGTTTTGTGATTTGTTAAAGTTATATGTTTCATTAGTACACCTACTAACCTTGTGAAGTTTTGTATATAGGAATTAAATGTATGCACATGATCTAATGAATAAACCCATGCTTTAATGGGTGTTCAGTAAGTTGAAATTCACATTATACGAGCTTACTAAGCTAATTGCTTATTTTAGCTGTTTATCTTTCTATAAGTCATCAGAAAGCTCGATCAATTGGAATCAAGTTGGAGTACATTCAAACTATCCATCATTTATCTCAGTAGAAGTGTTGGTTATTTTGATGTCGAGTTATAAATGGCAAGTACTAGGAGCCTTTAAGTCATTTTTTTTATGATGATGTTGTTTATAAGCTAGTTTGAATATGTTCGGTATCTTTGGGTTATGTTTGAGACTGAAACTGCTTTTGGTCATTAGCTAGATGCCTTTTGTGATTAACTTGATATGTGGACAATAGATTTGATGAAATTGAGGTTTTTGTAACACCCCTAACCCGTATCCGTTGCCGAAATAGGGTTACAAGGCATTACCGAACAATACAACATATTCTCATACATATATGCATTCAATATTGTATACTATTCACAAACATTCACAATTCCCTTAAAAGGTTTTACGAGACCTTAAATCATGCTTAGAAGTGGTTCAGGATTAAACCGATCACATATAAAAATTTCTAAATACTTAGAAAGTTTTCATGAAATCATTGGTCACACGCCCGTGTGAACATGTCGTGTTCCTCACACGGCTACCAGACACACCCGTGTCACATGCCGTGTGAAAACAGGACATACATACTGACTTGTACCACACGGCCAAGGACACGCCGTGTGTCAGGCCCTGTGAAATCTAATGGGGTTACTAACTTGGGTCACACGACCAACTACACATCCATGTGCCAGCTCGTGTGCCACACACAGCCAGTAGACACGCCCGTGTGTCTAGACCGTGTCAAAAATGTAGGGTATACTGACTTTAAATCATAGGGTACCCCAGGGGACACACGATTGTGTAACATGATAGTCTGTCGCACACAGCTGATACAGACGCCCGTGTCTCTGCCTGTGTGGACAAAAATAGGCTATTTGCAAAGCCAATTTTCCACTTTAATCACAGCCACACATAACAACCAATATAACATCATTTCAATACATCTTTGAACCATATTATGCCATTTGTTCACAACCATTTCTAATACTCAATTCCACAACCAAAACATACCATTTCACTATGCCAAAAACATCAAACATACATAACTACTAAATGCTTTTACCCATCAACTTAATACCTATTCATACTTCAACATATACCATATGGTCATCTCAAATCAAATCAAAATATGCTAGCCTCCAAGCATAACCACATCAATTAACAACTAATCAAAATAACCAACACATAATCATAACAAATGCGCCAACATATAAGGCATTATATACATCATATGATTATCTTATCAAACACATAAATTAAGCCAACTTAAATGCCAAATTCACAACAAGATTTACAAGCCAAAACACATTGCTAGTATAACAACTCAAAACATATCAAAATGACACTAGTTTATACATGTCATATACCATATATACAAAGCTTCCAAAAATACCAACAAGATGATCGATAGTGCGATGATATTTCCCAACGATCCCCGAGTCCGAGCTAGCTTCAATAATTTATAAAACATGGAAAGAACACACAAAGTAAGCTTTAAAAGCTTAGTAAGCCATATACAAATAAAGTTATCTTATAAATCACCACATTTCCGTCACTACGCCAAGTACAAGTAAAAATACATATATATATAGAAACCTTTCTCTTTGAATACACATTCGTTCTGTAATAGCCCAAAATTGGGTCTAGTTGGAACAGAGGTTTAGGGACCACAAAATCCGAGATAGAAATAATTATTTTATGATTATTTTGAGGTCTATGATATGATTGCATGATTGTTTATTTTGAGGTCTATGATATGATTGCATGATTGTGTGAAAATTTTGTGAAGAAATTCTATGCATAAAGTGCTCAATTTGAAGTTAGGGACTAAATTGAATAAGTTGCAAAACTTGCATTCTAGAATTTTCTAGTATGAAATTGCTTTGAAATATTAATTAGGAGGTCTTAAATAGAAATTTGACCAATTTCTAAGTTATGGACAAAAATTGGACATGGATGGAATTTTTGAAAGTTTAGTAAGGAAGGGCATTTTGGTCATTTGGTAATTAAAAGAAATAAAAAGGGAAAATAAAGCCAAAATTGACTCATCTTTTTCATGGAGGCCGAAATTATCATGGGGGAAACCAAAGCTAGGGTTTTCAAGCTTTCCAAGCTCAATAGTAAGTCCGTTCTAACCCCGTTTTTCAAGTTCTTTACGTTTTTCGAATCCCGATAATTTGATTAAGCTTATTCTAGCAATAATTTAAGCTAGGGTTCATATTTGGAAAAATACGCATAGGTGAAATATGTTTATTTTGATGTTTTATGATGGAATATAAGGTTTTAAATTATGTTAGACAACTTGTGCTACTCGGTTTTGAGTGAAAACGAGTAAAAGGGCTTAATCGGTAAAAATACCTAATAGTCATAAGTATATGTTAGAGTGAGAATTTGACGTTTCCATAGAAGAGAAAAGTGATCAGCATGTCATAAAACATAAGAATAAGGGATGATGTTCAATTCCCGAGCCTAGGGGAAAAAGTGTAAATATGCAAAAGTTTAGGGGCAAAATTTGTAAATTTTCCAAAGTTTGAGTTAAGGACTGTTTTGAATAGTACATTAATTAAATAAGTAAAATATGATGTTTTCGATCCCGGAAAATGAGATTTCAACCTAGAATGAGAGAAAAATCGAAAATTGGGAAAGTTGGTTAAATGGCCGTTTTAGTATCGAGGTAAGTTAATATGTATAATAAGCATTAATTTATGCATGTTCAATGTAAAATTGATATATTTACTATGATTTCTGAGGTATTGAAAGTATGTAAGTCGGTATGATAATAATACAACAATAATGTTTGTAATTTATATTTGAATGTTAAATCTAGTGAATTAATTGAATTATGCTAAATTAAATGATTATGGTGCCAAGTTTATGAATTGATTTAAAAATATGTCTATGGTACATGAAGTGCTTTGAATTATCATACATAAATGTGATTTCTATGATTATGGATATTATGGGAAATTGTAAGTTCATATGATTTTTAATAAGGCGTGTGTAATTTAATGTTATTGCATTGATATTAAATGAGATGTAAGTTTATATGTAAGTAATACATCAATATTACTTGTATTATGATATTTTATAATAATATTGGAAATATGTTTGTGGATAATTACTTGATTGGTGAAATTGTTGGAAAAGAGAGAGAAATCCCGGTTGAACCTTCGGAAAGCTTGGATGATACAGATAGTATGTAGCTAGGTCACATGTATGGTGCTGAGTGCACATCATGTGTACAAGAGAGCTACAAGACATTATGATGTAGCTAGGTCGCATGGGTGATACTATGTGTACACCATGTAGACAAGAGAGCTACGAGATAAACTGGCTAGGTCACATGGGTGGTACTAAGTGCTCACCATGTGTACAAGAGAGCCGAACTATATGATGGGTAGAGCTATGTGCTAAAACCACCAAGTATCGAGGATTGATCCGAAGTGTTCAACGGGAGACTCTCTATGTATTGCTTTGTGAGTTTTGTGATGAATAAGTGGAGGAACTTGGTTATGTGAATGATGTGTACATTAAGTGAACGGGATGTGGTAAGGTTATAAACAAGTAAGTTATACGTGAGGATGATTTTATGGTGACCTTGTGATCATGGGCCTATACTTGTGATGTATGAAATGTGGTGAAAATGATTTGTGATATGTATGTTAAAATGAGGTTAATACAAAGAAAGTGTGAAAGAGTGAATTAGCAATAAAACTGTTTTGGACAGTAGCAATGATGTGACTTTGAAAAATCACCAAAAATAGTATAAATTGAATCAGAACTGAATGAGATATCAAATTAAATCTTAATGAGTCTATTTTCATATAAAAGAAACATAGCAAGCAAAGGAGTTCTATATTTTTAGATATTTATGTTTTTGTGAGACTGGTTTAGAATGATTACGTGATCCCCTGTTCTGACTTTGGAAAATCACAAAAATTTGGAGAAAAATAATTAGAGGCCCAAACTTATATTTTTAAAATCCATAATGAATATATTTTCAATATAAATCAACAATAACATTATCTGAGTTCTGTACTGTAAGATAATTAATTTTTAGTGAAGAGAGGTCATAACTGTCAAAAAGTGAAACAGGGGAATTTTAATGAATAAACTGTACTAATTGGCTAAACCAAAAATTATGAAACTTTTATGGTGAAAATATATGTGAGTCTAGATTCAGGAGAAATTTACGGATCTTAATTTGGAGCTCTGTAGCTCGAATTATAAATAAGTAAGTGACTATGACTCGTGTGGACAGTTTGATGTGAGCATTTATTAGTAAATTGTGAAATCGTACTTACAAGAATGCTATATACATTAAGGATGTGGAATGGAGAGGAGGAGGAGGAAAATAAATATATGTGGAATACATGGAAACTATGGTATATGAAATATTGATATAATGAAATAAATTATGTGTTTATAAGAAAATAGAAAGAGAATGATATGTATCATGACATGTATATATATATATATATATATATATATGACTAGTCTCAATGTAATGCTTGTTGGGTATGGAGTTGAATTGAAATGTTTCAGCCAAACATGTTATTCTGCACATCTAAATTATGGTATTTTATAAAGATATGATCTAGCTTTAAATATGAATGCTTGATGATTAAGCTAAAGATACTTGGTAAGATGATAATCTTGGTATAAATGTATAAGTGGTACTATAATAGACAAGGTAAAATGAGTATGAGAGACACATGTATGATGACATACAAATGCTATGTTTGCGGTTTAATTGAGAATGTTTAATCATTAAATGAATACCATGTTATATGCTTTTGATTTTGTATAAGTGTGTAAGAGATTAAGGTTGACCAAAGCTTGGAAAATAGCCTAGGTATATTCCACACAGGCAGAGACACGACCATGTGTCTCGGTAGTGTATGGAACACTGACTTTGGTACACGGGCATGTGGAGCCTTAAAGCATGAAATTTCCAAGATTTTGTAAGTTCTCGGTTTAGTCTCGAACCCTTTTAAAGTATGTTTTGGGCTTCAGAGACTCAAATAAGGGACTATGTGTAAGTGAATGAACGTTTTGAAATATGAATGAAATTTTATGGCCCGTATTTTAGTTTAATGTTTGTATGTTTGTCCAGTAACGCCTCATACCTTATCCCGGCCTCGGGTACGGGTAAGGGCTGTTACACATTCTATCATGTAATTCATCACTTACTTCACTTTTCAATACTCGTATAAATTTCGTATGTACCTTGTGACAGCCCTAAAGTGACCCTAGTCGGAAAGCGATTTCGGGACCGCTAAACCGAGCCACCAAATTATTTGAATATGATATTTATTGTCTAAAATATGTGAATATGAATGTGTGAAAGTTTTAAGCTTTGATTTAGTAAATTGCATGTGAATTTAGTCAATAGGACTTATGTGTGACACTTTTGAAATGTGATAGGTTAATCTATAAGGATCTATTAGTGCATGTAATCAAAAGGGTGGACTTGCATGTCAATTTCCCCCCTAATTAGTAGTGGCCGGCCATAAGCATGAGGGTGGACAAAATGTTATGGCTAAAAAACATGTCATAAACATGTTGGGTTAATGCTTTATGTTAGGAATAATAAAATAAAGAACATGGGCAATAAAATATTAGTGTTAGTAGGAGGAGAAACAAAAAAAAAAAGTGTGTGGTTGTTCCTCCATTGTGCCGTACCTAGAAGAAAAAAAAGAAAAAAAAAAGGCTTCATCCTCTTTGTTCTTCTTGACCGAAAAATCAAAGGAAGAAGAAAGGAGTTTTCTTGCTTCATGTTCGATTGGTTGGTGTTTAGGAGGAGGTATGTTTGATGTTGTTCCATGAGATTCATGCATGTTTTTAGTTGTTAGCTTGAGTTCTACCTAGCCCATGGTTTAAATCTTTGCTATGTGATGATGATGAGCTAAGTTTCGGCTAAGGTGGATTTGTGTTGATGTCATTTGCATGCTAAATGTGAAGCTTTCTAATGATACATGTGATGGTGGATTGATGACTCTTGGATTTTCTTTTCAGCATTTTTTTTTTGAGTTAGACATTAAGTTCTTTATTTAAACCATGACCAAAATTGAAATGGTATGGTGTCTTGATGCATTCGGCCATGGTAGGAAGTAGAAGAGAAAAATGGTTGTTGCTCATGTTATTTGGATGAGAAATGGTAGTAAGGTGAAGTGCAAATGTTAGTATTTGATTACTAATGCATATATGTGTATTAGCCGAGTTTTGAATTTGAAACAAAATGGTATGTAGTCAATACACGTAACCATAATTGTAGGAAGTATTAAGCATATATTGGCCTCAACATAGACATGCATATTCGGCCACATGAGATAGATTGGAGTTGCATATATTCGGTTAGGGGCAAGCATATTGATGCCTTTATCTTGACTTAGATAATCGGCTCAAGGAGAATTTGTTAAGTGCTTAGTTAATTGATATTAGGTCATAAAAGTGCACATGAGGAAATGTTAGATTAATTGTATTAAATTGCTCAATGTGATTAAAAATGCGTATGACCATTTTGTATTTGAGCTAAAGGTGGCCATATGACCTATCAAACTCCTTGTCATATTCGGCCATAAGCTAGCATAATGAGACTTTAATAAGTTAAATTTGTTTGAATTAGCTCAAGAGCTTAGAGGACCACAGTTGGATAAGGGAAAGGAAAAAGTGAACGAATAGCTGCCGAAATCGTTCGACCACATCGAGGTAAGTCTTTGAGTAATGGAGCTTAGATTATGATTCGATTAGATCATGTTTTAAGTAAATCAAAATCATGCTCTTGTATGTAGCTATTGAGCCGATAATGATAATGCTTGATAAGTGACTTGTGTTTGAATTCTAGTTATGAAATTGAAATATAGATGTGGCATGATTCATCAATATGTGCATGGATATTCGGATGATAACTGGGCTAAGTCCCGAAGGCATTTGTGCGAGTTACTATGTCCGGGCTAAGTCCCGAAGGCATTTGTGCAAGTAACTATGTCCAGGCTAAGTCCCGAAGGCATTTGTGCTAGTTACCATAACCGGGCTAAGTCCCGAAGGCAATTGTGCGAGTTACTATAACTGGGCTAAGTCCCAAGGCGATTAAGCGAGTAGCTATATCCGCTAAACCTCAAGGTACTTGGTTTGGGAATGAGCGATCTTGCTGTAATAATTTCAATTAATACGCTCGTAAAATCCCAACGATGAGGTACGTTTCGTATATGCATTGGAGTAGTGATTTCGTTTAAATATTATTCGCTCAGTCGATTAATGAGCTTCCGGCCTTGGGTTAAGTCGATCCCTTATGTATGAATATAAGGGTTGGAAATGTGAAGTAGGACTGATTTTTGAGAATATGTGTATATGAAATTATCCGTTTAGTTATATGAATGCTATACTTCAGTTGTAACTAATTTCATTATTCAAAGCTTGCTAAGCATTAAATGCTTACTCCGTTTTCTTTGATCCTCTGTTTTATAGATTTTGGTTCGTCAGCTACGGGACTCGGGAGTGTCAAAGTCGAAGTCATCGACACTATCAAAGCCCTTTTGGTACACTTTTGGTTGAACTCTGAAAATGGCATGTATAGGACTACCCTTTTTGTTGTTGGTCATGTACCCTTTGGTTTTGTATAAATTTGGATAGCCATGCGAAAATGGCTTATATACACTTTGAGCATAGTGTTATAATCATTTTGTATGTTGTTCATTAAGAGGTATGAAAATGTTTGGAAACGATTAGCCATTGGAATGGTTAATCATGATCATATTTTGTGCTATATATGCTAAAGGGCTAGTTGAATCATGGAAACTATGAAATAGGTAAAGTCTACCTTAAAGGCAGATACTGACAGCAGCAGTGATGTAAATTTGAAAAATCACTAAAAATAGTAGGAATGGAATTAAATATTGAATAAATTATGTAATCGAACCATGATGAATCTACTTTCATATGGAAGAAATGAAACGATCATATGAGTTGTATGTTAAGAGATATTTAGGTTTTCGCAAAACAGGGCCAGAACAGTTTCTAGATTCCCTGTTCTGATTTTGGAAATTCATTATAAATTAACCAGAGATAATTAGAAGTCATGCCATATATTTATAGATTTCTTTTCGAGTCTAGTTTCTATAGAAACAAACGTCATCAGTATTGAAGCCCTGTACAGGGAGATATCCAAGTCGTAATGCATGAAGGTCAGAGTAGTCGAACCCTGAAACAGGGGAGACTTTAACTAATAAACTGTACTAATTGGCTAGACAAAAAATTCTAGAAAAAAATTTTTAGATGGACATATGAGTCTAGTTTCAGGAAAAATTTACGGAACTGGTTTTTGAGTTTTGGAACTCGAGATATGATTTTTAAGGTGACAGTGAGGCAGTTAGCCAGCTCGTCTGGAAATTTAAAATGGACTGTGCAAATAAGTGAATTAAGTCTGTTAACCCCTCGTGTCCGACTCCGGCAACGGTCTCGGGTACGGGGTGTTACATACCTGATCGTTTAGCTCATTAACATATTATTTATTGACTTATATTTGCCTATTGAACCGTTCAGAATCATTAAGGATACTTGGCATTTACATATAACTCGTACAATGTCATATCCTAGATATGGTCTTACATGTTATCACATATCGATGCCGCTGTCCCATATAGAGTCTTACATGAAATCAATTAACGATGCCAATGTCCCCGACATGGTCTTACATGTAATCTCAATACAATGCCAATTTCCCAGACATGGTTTTACATGAAATCACATATCCATAACCTAATGTCATGAGATTCGTATCCTATACTATTCGTAAGGTTTGTACGAGCATTTGAGATGTCGTAACTTCGTCAATTCTTGTTCGTAGTTTCTCATTCATACTTATTGTAATTCAATGAAAAATAGTACATATCCAATTCATTTTAAAATCATGTATTTTCATATGAACTTACCTCATAATCAGAATAAACAGACAGGTCGACTATTCGATAATTTTCATTTTCCCCCGATACAAATCTGATTTCTTTCGTTCTTGATTTATATACATTCAAAATTAACTCTTTTATTCCTCAATTCATTCAATTTCATCCATAGGCACATATTTGGGCATTTTTGCACTTTAGCCTCTAAAGTTACACATTTTTACAATTTAGCCCTTATTTCACAAAATCACAAATTAGGCAAATTCTTTCTAATTTCATGCTAGCTAAATTTCATATAGTTTCATATCAATCCATATTTTCATTTATTTCACACATTTAACCACACAATTTACACATTTCAAAAATTAGTCCTTTTTATGAAATTTCACTAAAAATCACTTTACAAAACATGATAATCTATCAACAAATACTCATTTTCCATCATAAAACATTCAAAAACTCAAGCATTCATCAATGGAAATTCACAAAATCACCAAAAAATTCAAAAATTAGAGTAGGGGCTAGCTAGTACTCAAAGAAACGATCACAAAAACGTAGAAATTATCAAAAATAGATCAACAATCATATCTTAATCAAAAAGAACAATGGACGAACCCTAGTTGAATGTAAAAGCTTTATTTTCTCTTCAATAATCCTTTATGGATGATGATATTGGAGTTTATTTTCATTTTTTTTATTTTAATTTACATTAAATAACCAAATAACTATTTTAACCTTAATTAAAACATTAACAAAACATTTAATGGTTGTCCATTTATGTAAAAATCCACTAATAATGGTCTAATTACAACATAAGGGCTTCACATTTAAAAATTCATAGCAATGAAGCACTTTTAACATATAGACTGCAACTTTTGCATTTTACGCGATTTAGTCATTTTTCTCAAATTGAGTTATTAAACGATAAAATTAGCTGACGAAATTTTCACACATACTTATTCACATGCTATAAACACATAAAATAATATTAAAATAATTTTATGACCTCAGATTTGTGATTCCGAAACCACTGTTTCGATTTAAGCTAAAACCGGGCTATTACAGTTTTGGTATATCTTAAAGGTAATGTCTTGTAAGTATTGAGTATGTGTTTATTTGGATGTTTAAATTGTGTTACCAATGAGGGTGCATTGGATAGGCATTTAGATTGAATGATATGTGTGTTTTTTGGCATGTTTTAAGCTTGTTTGAATGTGTTTTGAAAGCACGTTCATGGCTGATTTGGTTCTGGCTTGGGACTTAAGGAATTGGTTTTGTTTTACCATTTTTTGGAAGCTATTTTAGGTGCAAACAGGTTGTCACACGGTCATGTGCCACACATGGTCACACCACAGGATCGTGTGTCTTATTATTTTTAAGTGTAGGTTAGTCTACATGGTCTTAGATAGTTACACGGCCTGGTGACATGACCATGTGACCTTACTTTGAATATACCCTTGGCACACAACCTGGGATACAATCATACGATTTTATTTTGAATACTTACACTGGTAGGCACACGAGCTTGGATGTAATAAGCCATTTTTCAGTTGTGACAGAACAGTAGTTTGGGACCAAAAATTTCCATCATGTCAACTCATAAATATTATTTATATAATATTTATAGATTCATTAGAGTCGTATTAAAATCTGGTTAAGAAATTTTAACGTTTAGATAGTTAATTAAAGAAAAAGGACTAAATTGTAAAAGGTGCAAAAGTTAGTAATTATTATATTTAGGTGATCAAATTGCTTAGTTAATAGTTGAGGAAGGACTTATGTCGCAATTATGTCATAATTAACATGGTAGGACGACATATTGGTTGAAAATGATAAAATAATGTAATTTCAATGGCAAATTTCAATGTCCATTAGATCATGATTCCACATAGCTTTTTCAACTCCGTGTCGATGCCATAAGACTTTCACTAATGTGATCTTTTTACTTCTCAACTCTTTAATCTCACGAGCTAGAATTCGGATCAGTTTTTCTTCGTAAGTCATATCGGATTGAATCTCAATCTCAGAATGAATAATCACACGTGAGGGATCTAATCTGTATCGTTGAAGCATCGATACGTGAAATACATTAGGAATCTTTTCTAACTCAGATGGCAACGGCAATTTTTAAGCAACTGGCCTGATACGCTCAATAATCTCAGACGGCCTGATGAATCTCGGAATTAACTTGCCTTTTCTGCCAAATCAAAGTATTTTCTTCCACAGAAACACCTTAAAAAACACTCGGTACCCAATCTGAAACTCAATATCTTTTCATTTCAAATCTGCGTACGATTTCTGACAATCTAGCACTGCTTTCAAATTTTCACGAATCACTTTTAGTTTCTGTTCCGTTTCTTTAATCAAATCAACCCCATGAATCTTATTTGCGCTAAGCTCAGTCCAATATAAAGGTGTTCTACATTTGCGACCGTACAATGCTTCGTAAGGTGCCAATTTTATACTTGTTTGGAAGCTGTTATTATATGCGAATTCAATCAATGGCATGTATCGTTCCCACGTACCTTTAAACTCAAGAATAAAATATCTCAATATATCCCCGAGTATCTAAATAATCCACTCGGATTGACCATCCGTCTATGGGTGAAAAGCGGTACTGAAATGTAGCTTCGTACCTAAAGCATCTCTCAGTTTCTTCCAAAACCGCGATGTAAATCTCGAATCTCTATCCGAAACAGTAGAAACAGGTACTCCTTGCAATCTTACAATCTGAGAAATGTACAACTCAACAAGTTTATCAAGTGAATAATTCGTACGCACAGAAATGAAATGAGTTGATTTTGTCAGTCTATCAACAACCACCCATATCACATCTTTCTTATTCGAAGATAGGGGCAAACCTAATACAAAATCCATCATGATTCTGTCCCATTTCCACTCAGGAATCATAGTTGCTGAAGTAACCCAGACGGTACCTGATGCTCAGCTTTGTCTTGCTGATAGATTAGACATTTCAAAACGAATTCAAAGATATCACACTTAATACCAGACCACCAGTAAAGTTGTTTGATATCGTTATACATTTTCGTACTTCCCAGATGAACAGAAAAATGACTACTATGTGCTTCATTCAAAATCATCCAAATAAATTTCGAGTTTCTCGAAACACATATTCAGCCTCTAAATCTTAAACAATTATCGAAATCAATCTGAAATTCTGAATCAGGGTTCGAATCCCATTGAACCTGTTTTGCTAACAATTCATTATCAACTTTCTGAGCTTCTCAAATCTATTGAATAAACAATGGTCTTGTTTTCAATTCAGCTACTATCAAACCATCATTACACAAAGCTATTTGAGTGTTCATTACACGTAAAGCGAATATGGATTTTCGGCTTAAAGCATCAGTAACAACATTAGCCTTTCCCGGATGGTAGTCAATTACTAGCTCGTAATCTTTCAACAATTCCAACCATATTCGTTGTCGCAAATTCAGATCTTTTTGAGTTATCAAATATTTTAAGCTTTTGTGATCAAAATAAACATGACATTTCTCACCAAACAAATAGTGGCAGCAAATCTTCAATGCGAACACTATAGCTGCTAATTCCAAATCTGCGTCGGGTAATTCTTTTCATGCGGCTTTAATTGTCTCGAGGCATAAGCTATGCATTTGCCTTCCTACATCAAAACACAGCCCAGACCATTCAAGGATGCATCACTATAGATTATGAATTCTTTACCCGATTCTGGTTGAACTAATACTAGAGCTTTGGTTAATAAAGCTTTTAGCTGATCAAAACTTTTTTGGCACTTGTCCGACCACTCAAACTTAACATCTTTCTAAAGTAGTCTTGTCAACGGAGTTGCAATCATTGAGAAACCTTTTACGAATCGCCTATAATAATCGGCTAGTCCCAAAAAACTTCAGACTTCAGACACATTTCTCGGAGGCTTCCAAACTAATATTTCTGAAATCTTGCTTGGATCTACTCAAATAACTGATGCTGACATAATATGCCCCAGAAAACCAACTTCTCGTAACCAAAACGCACATTTACTAAACTTTGCAAAAAGCTATTTATCACGCAAAGTCTGTAGCACTATTCTTATATGTTCAGCATGCTTGGATTCATCTCGTGAATAAATCAAAATGTCATCTATCAATAAAACAACAAATCTGTCCAAGTACGGTCTGAAAATCTGATTTATTAGGTCCATAAAAATAGCAGGTGCATTTGTTAGTTTGAAAGGCATAACTAAAAACTCATAATCATAATGTCCATACCTCATTCGAAAAGTAGTTTTTGGCACATCAGACTCTTTAACTCTCAACTGATAGTAACCTAATCTCAAATCTATTTTTGAAAACACTGTAGCCCCTTTCAACTGATCAAACAAATCGTCTATTCATGGCAGAGGGTATTTATTCTTAATAGTCACTTTATTGAGCTGTCGATAGTCGACGCATATTCTCATAGTTCCATCTTTCTTTTTCACAAACAAAACCAGTGCACCCTAGGGAGAATAACTCGATCGTGCGAAACCTCTATCAGTCAACTCTTGCAACTGAGCTTTCAACTCTTTCAATTCTGTCGGTGCCATTCTGTACGGAGCTATCGATATCGGAGTTGTTCCCGCTACTAACTCAATACCAAATTCAACCTCTTGGATCGGTGGTAAACCTGGTAACTCTTCAGGAAACACATCTGGTTAGTCACACACAACTTGCACTAGTTCGATCTTCTTTTCAGTCACTTTTAAGTCGAGCACATAAGAAAAATAAGCTTCACACCCTTTCCTTACATATTTCTAAGCTAACATCAAAGAAATTACTACCGACAAACCATTCAAATCATTAGAATCAATATGAATTATCTTATCATTCTGACATCTCAGATCAATCGTCTTCTGTTTTTAGTTTACAATAGTTTCATGCAATGTCAACCAGTCCATACCCAGAATTATATCAAATTCATCAAATGGCAACAACATCAGATCGGCCAAAAAATAAAAGTCTCAAATTATCAACGGATAGTTCTTACATACTTTATCAACCAAGACACATCTGCCTAAGGGGTTCGATACTCTAATCACAAATTCAGTAGACAGTACAGGCAAAGTCTTACTAGATATTAAAGTTTCACATATATATAAATGAGTCGATCTTGGATCTATTAATACAATTACAGTAGTATCATAAAGAATGAAAGTACTAGTAATAACATCTGGAGATGAAGCTTCTTCGAGAGCGAAAATAGCATAAGCTCTGGCAGGTGCACGAGCCTCAGATCTAACAGTTGTGTCTTTAGTTCCCCTCAGACTACTACTGACATTACCCCTATTTCTGGGTGGTCTACCTCCAGCTGTCGTGTTATTCGGTCTAGTATTCAGCACCATCTCTTGCTCAACCAACTCAGGGCATTCACGAATGAAGTGATCCAATGATCCACATTTGAAATAGGCCTGATCACTCAATCTACAAATGCCAGGACGACACCCGAATCGGACCAAACCATTTGTCAGGCTATTGTTCTCTTGTTTTGATCCTTCAAAGTAATGGAGTAAGACATCAATTTCTCAAAAAGGTCAATTCTTTTGATTGTATGATAGACTTCCCTGAAAAACATTGGCGCACATGTAAACGAGGTGCTCTACCAACTGAGCTATAGCCCTTGTGTTTGTGATACATATTTTATCATATCATGTAGATAATTTCTTGCCAAGATGAATATTACATGATCCAACATCTTAATCATACCCTTTTGGTCGGTTTGATTGGTATTGCTTAGAAGTAATATTGGATTTATAATCCATCGATGTAATAGGTCCCTTTTTCTTTCACTTTCTAGACGTGATCGAGACAGACCACTTGTGAGTTTAAAAGCTACCTCAGTAGCTAGCGTTGGTAACATCAGGCTTAACCGACAATAGCCTTTGAACGGCTAAAATCATTTCGGAACTTTTTGGATGCCGAATGAAATGACTTATTTGATGATCTTTTTTGTGAATCTCTAGCTTCAAAAATCAGCTTTTCTTTTCTCCTTCCCAAGTTCTTCAGCTTTGCATACTCGGTCGACGAGTATTACAAACTCTTTTATTTCCAGAATTCCAACTAATAGCTTGATGTCTTCATTCAAACCGTCTTCAAATATTTTACACATTATAGCTTCAGTCGAAACACATTTTCGTGCATATTGACTTAATCTCACAAATTCCCATTTGTACTCTATAACAGACATACAACCCTATTTTAGCTTAAGAAACTCTTTACGTTTCTGATCTATAAATCTCTGACTAATGTACTTTTTTCTAAACTCATTCTAAAAGAATTCCCAAGTGACTCGTTCTTTCAAAACCACTGATATCAATGTTTTCCATCAATGGTATGCCGTATCTCTCGGAAGTGAAACCGCACACTTAAGACATTCATCAAGAGTACATGACATTTCATCAAACACTCGTATTGTATTCTCAAGCCAGAACTTAGCTCTCTTAGCATCATCATCAGTAGTGGCACGAAACTCTTTAGCCCCATATTTTCTAATTTTATCAACTTGAGGCTTACTCAATTGTATCGAATTCGCAGCTTGTTGCATGATAGGGACTTGTGGAGGATCATGTGGGGATGGAGGTTGTGGGGCTACCGAATTAGTTCTAATGTACTGCGTGAACCACTCATTCATCATCTGGAAGAAGGCTTACTTAGTCTCTCCCTCGTGGCTACTCGTAATCAGCCTAGAATCAGCCGATGCTACCCCTTGAACAGGAGCAGGAGCAGGCACATTACTTTCCATATCATCGGCTATGACTCGATCGGGATCCATTACTATATGATAAACACATTTTAACTATCAGAAATCATCACACTATCACAGTTTATAAATATGGCATGTATAACTACACTCTCACACGCTACGTTAGTCCTAGAATCGACTAAACTATAGCTCTTATACCAATTAAATGTAACACCCCTAACCCATATCAGTCACCAGAATAAGGTTACGAGGCATTACTGAACAATACATCACATTCTTATATATATACACATTCAGTATTGTATACTATTCACAAACATTCACAATGTCCCTCAAAAGGTTCTACGAGACCTTAAATCATGCTTAGAAATGGTTCAGGACTAAACCGATCACATATAAAAATCTCTGAATACTTAGAAAAATTTCATGAAATCACAGGTCACACGTCCGTGTGAACAGGCATTCTACCCCACACTGCTACCAGGCACACCCGTGTCACAGGCCATGTGAAAACAGGGCATACATACTGACTTATACCACACGGCCAAGGACACACCCGTATGTCAGGCCGTGTGAAATCTAAGAGGGTTACTTACTTGGGTCACACGACTGACCACACGCCTATGTACCAGCCCGTGTGCCACACACGACCAGTAGATACGCCCGTGTGTCTGGACCATGTCAAAACTGCAGGGTATATTGACTTTAAATCATAGGGGACCCTAGGGGACACACGGCTGTGTAAAATGACCGTGTGTTGCACACGACTAAGATTCACGCCCTTGTCTCTGCCCGTGTGGACAAAAATTGGCTATTTGAAAAGCCAATTTTCCACCCTAATCACAAGCACACATAACAACCAATATAACACCATTTCAATAAATCTTTGAACAACCAAAAACCTACCAATTCATGAACATATTATCCCATTTATTCACAACCATTTCTACTACTCAATTCTACAACCAAAACATACCATTTCACTATGCCGAAAACATCAAACATACATAACTGCTAAATGCATTTACCAATCAACTTAATACCTATTTCATACTTCAACATATACCATATGGTCATCTCAAATCAAACCACAATATGCTAGCCTCCAAGCATAACCACATCAATTAACAACTAATCAAAATAACCAACACATAATCATAAAAAATAAGCCAACATATAAGGCATTATATACATCATATGATTATCTTATCAAATACATAACTTAAGCCAACTCAAATGCCAAATTGACAACAACATTTACAAGCCAAATCACATGGCTATAATCACAACTCAAAACATATCAAAATGACACTAGTCTATACATGCTATATACCATATATACAAAGCTTCCAAAAATACCAACAAGATCATTGATAGTGCGATGATGTTTCCCGACGATCCCCGTGTCTGAGCTAGCTTCGATAATCTATAAAACATGGAAAGAACACACAAAGTAAGCTTTAAAAGCTTAGTAAGCCATATACAAATAAAGATATCTTATAAATCACCATATTTCCATCATTAGGCTAAGTACAAGTAAACATACATATACATACACAAACCTTTCTCTTTAAATACATATTCATTCTATCATGTAACTCATTACTTACTTCACTTTTCAATACTCATATAAAATCCATACGTACCTGAGTCGTTTAGCTCATTAACACATTCTTTCTCGACTCATATTTACCCGTTGAACCGTTCGAAATCATTAAGGATACTCGGCATTTACATATAACTCGTACAATGCCATATCCCAGATATGGTCTTACATGTTATCACATATCAATGCCGCTGTCCCAGACAGAGTCTTACATGAAAGCAATTAATGACGCCAAAGTCCCCGACATGGTCTTACACGTAATCTTAATACAATGGCAATGTCCCAGATATGGTCTTACATGAAATCACCAACAAATTCAAAAATTAGAGTACGAGCTAGCTAGTACTCAAAGAAATGATCACAAAAATGTAGAAATTATCAAAAATCGATCAAAAATCATATCTTAATCAAAAAGAAAAATGGTCGAACCCTAGTTGAATGTAAAAACTTTATTTTCTCGTCAATAATCGGTTATGGATGATGATAATGGAGTTTATTTTCATTCTATTTTGTTTTAATTTACATTAATAACCAAATTACTATTTTAACCTTAATTAAAACATTAACAAAACATTTAATGGTTGTCCATTTATGTCAAAATCCACTAATCATGGTCTAATTACAACATAAGGACTTCACATTTAATAAGTCATGGCAATTAAGCACTTTTAACATATAGAATGCAACTTTTGCATTTTATGTGATTTAGTCTTTTTTCTCAAATTGAGTTATTAAACGATAAAATTAGCTCACAAAATTTTACACATACTTATTTACATGTTATAAACACATAAAATAATATTAAAATAATTTTATGACCTTGAATTTGTGGTTTCAAAACCACTATTTTGATTTAAGCTAAAATCGGGCTATTACAACTCTCCCCCCTTCGGGATTTTCGTCCCCGAAAATCTTAGCAGCAAATAGGTTTGGATATTGCTTTCCCATAACATCTTCGGGTTTCGACATAGCTTCTTCAACTCTGCGTCGATGCCATAAGATCTCCACTAATGTGATTCTCTTACTTCTCAACTCTTTAATCTTACGAGCTAGAATTCAGATCGGTTCTTCTTCGTAAGTCATATCGGATTGATTCTCAATCTCAAAGGGAATAATCACACGCGAAGGATCTGATCTGTATCGTTGAAGCATCGATACGTGAAATACATTATGAATCTTTTCTAACTCAGGTGGCAACGACAATCTATAAGCAACTAGCCTGATACGCTCGATAATCTCATACGGCCCGATGAATCTCAGACTTAACTTGCCTTTTCTGCCAAATCTAGGTATTTAACATCTATATGGAATGTATGATGATATTATGTAATATGATATATATATATTTGATTATAAATGATGTAAAGTTATTTGAGGAAAAAATGTTGAAATTCTATACTTGGATCAGATTGAACATGGGATAGAGTATAGTCGAGATATGGTGTGTTATGGGGGATTGGAGTGGAGATTTTTGTGGAGTGATATATATATTTTCTGGTTAGACCGAGGTTCAGCATTTTTTGTGAACTTTAGTGTAACAACCTAAACTCGGCCTAGAAGTCTAGACTGAATTCAGAATGCTACATTGATCACCGAAGTGATCGTGAGAAGATTTCTACAAGAACAAGTCGTTCAAACTTCCATTTCTGACAATGTTTATCTCAAAAAAAAATTAAAACATTTAATTGTTTAAAATTCCATCCACAAGAGAATAACATGTACGAATAGACGTTTAAAATAGTAATTGTACCACAGTATTATAAAATCTTACATTATGAAAACCAAATATAAAAACTGAAAATCACAAACTGATATTCCACTTTCACCGATACTGGCTGAGACCTTCGTGTATTAAGCCCATCAACAGAATCCAGAATTGTACCTAAAAGAGGAAACAAAAGAGGAGGTGAGCTACTCGAGCTCAGTATGGGAGCAAACCAATTAAATCACAGAAACGAAAATAAGGAACTAGAAGCAGTTCAAAAGCAGAACATACTTACAGACAGATGACAGTTGAGCGAATTCACCCAAAATCAGACACACACCATATGTACTTTATAGTCATATAGGTCAATCAGACACACACAGTTTCATGTACCATTCAGGCACAGTAGCAGTAATCCTCAACAGTCATAGTAATTATCTAGTCAGATAGTTGCAGTCAAAGTCTACACAATTCTCATAGTCAAAAGTGTCTTTAAATTGAACAGTCAATCGAACATTTCAATCGAACAGTCAATATGATGTATATAAATGCAATTGAGTTACAAGAAACCCACCCATCCAGCCAACACACCTCTCCATCCCCCATCACTCCTCATAAGAGCTTTAAGCTTGTCCCACCAATCACTTCACTAAGGACCTTGTAAGGCCCATCCAACCCTATACTCCAACCGATGTCATCCCGGGTTGCCTAGCAACGTGGCTATTAAGATTGTCCTCGACCCTCAAGGAATTGGGACTACCCACGACCCTTTGGGTATTGGGGCTAACAGTATGCAGATAAACTACCAATCACGTATATTACGCAGCAAAGCTAGCGTATTAGTTGTACCGTGCAATTCGTTAAACCCGCGGTATAGACATGCAGTATAAACTGCCAGATCAGATAGTGGTACGTAGCATAGCTAACGTACATGTAACACCTCTAACCCATATCCGTCGCCAGACTAGGGTTAAGAGGTATTGCCGAACAAATCGAAACATTCACATTTACTTAAGCATAATATAATCAAAACTTATAATAATCATTTACAATTTTCCCTTATATAGGTCTACGAGACCTTAAACATACTTTAGTAAGGGGTCGGGACTAAACCGAGCTCATACAAAATTTTTTGAAACATAAACGTTTTTTCAAAGTTATAAAGGTCACACTCCCGTGTGAGCAAGCCGTGTGCCTCACACAGCATTAGACACACCCGTATGTCTAGGCCGTGGCAAAACAGGGCATACATACTGACTTGTCCACACGGCCACAGGACACGTCTGTGTGCCAGGCCGTGTGAAAATTAAGGAGGCTACTAGCTTGGATCACAAGGCCAGTCACACGCCTGTATGTCTAGCCCTTACTTTAAACTAACTTGGCCACATGGCCTATCATACGCCCATGTGTGTAACCATGTGGTCTGTCCAGGCTCATTTCGAAATGGCCTCCGAGCAACACGGTAGTGACACACGGCTGTGTCCCTGCCCATGTGGGCAAAAAAAGGCCATTTACAAGGCCATAATGCCACCCTTTAAGGGTCCTCCCTACAAAAGACAAAACCAATTCATTACACCAAAACATACACCATTCATGCATATCATAAACAATCAAACTGATGCTTATAACCATACCAAATCATGCCAGATCATAAGTCAAAGATCATACCAAAATAAGTGATTCATAATCTCAAATTACTTCATTCCATCTCATGCCATAAACTTACCAATTCTTCAAATAAGTACATACCAAAACTTACCAAATTGACCAATTCATTTGACCATTCAAGAGTGCAACAAAACATACCATTTTTTAACACAAAACATATACTAAGAATTCATTCATAATATTATCCATAACCAAGCCATATCACATGGCTAGATATACACATCTCAAAGTTTTCTAGCCTATACATGCCATACTTCAATATACACATTTTCAAAAGGTACCAAAATAGAGTTCGATAGTGTGGTGATAATCCTCGACGATCCCCAACCTCCCAGTAGCTTTGATATCTATAAAACAGTTGAAAACACACACAAAGTAAGCTTTCCAAATCTTAGAAAGCCATATACAAATAAACTTAATACATAACATCAATCAAGATCAATTTATTCATATAATTCAAGGCAAAATACATTCACATAGCCATTTATCTCTTATAGTTCATTTGAACATGATTCACATATGTATATCATAACTCATTCTCATAGCAACTCATACTTATATCATATGTTAACCAAGGTACATATACTTACCATTCATTCTCAAACATGGTATACAATTCAAACGTACCTGGATCGGTTACAAATTCACATAGTCATCCATTTTCTCAGAATGCCCGTTGAATCATTCAAAATCAATAAGGATACTCAGATAGCTCGAAAAGATCGTACAATGCCAACGTCCCAGACGTGGTCTTACATGTAATCAAATATCGATTCCACTGTCCCAGATAGGGTCTTACACGAAATCAAATATGATGCTAATGTCCCAGACATAGTTTGACACGTAAATCATAAGTTGATGCCAGTGTCCCAGATGTGGTCTTACACAAAAACACATATCGGACATATGTATCCTAACTATTCCTATGGTTCGTTTATGACTTTTCGAACGTCGAAACTTTGTCGATACTTTCTCGGATATCTCATTCTCAGCTCATATAATCATTCATCATTGTTCAAGAGCATATAAACAATAATAATTCAATTTAAAACACATTTATTTGTATATTGACTTACCTCCTACAGATTCGAACGAACGGAATCGACTACACGATGACTTTCGATTTCCCCCGATCGAATTCCATTTTTTTTGTTCTTGATCTAAATAAATTCAAATTTAACTCTTTTATTCAACAAATCATTCAAATCAATCCATAAACACACATTTAGGGCATTTTACAAATTAGCCCTCACATTTTCACATTATAACACTTTAGTCCCTAATTACAAAAATCACAAAATATATAAAATTTCCATATACCCATGCTTAACTGAATTTTCATAGTGTTCATACAATCCCACATATTTCATTTATTTCATATTTTAGTCCCTCAATTTCTTATTTTCACAATTTAGCCCAAATTACTCAAATTCATCAAAAATTCAAATACAAAACATGTTAACCCAACATCAAGCTTCCATATACTATCATCAAACTTCATAAAACTCAGTTTCATCAATGCCTCAACTCAAAATCATCAAAAATTTCAAAAATTTAGACATGGGTTTGATAGATTACTAAACAACAATCACAAAAACGTAGAAATTATCAAAAACCGATCAAAATCATACCTTAATCAAAGAAACTATTGGCCAAACCCTAGCTCAAGTTTTTCCTTTCTTTCCTTTGATGATTTCGGCAAACATGGATGATAATGGCCAATTTTCATGCTTTTGTTTTATTTAATTAATAATTATTAACTAAATACCAATTTTTCCCTTAATGAAAACATTATCAAACAATTAACATTAGGCCATTTATGTCCATGCATTAATTCAATGGTATAATTGCATCATAAGGACCCCACATATATAAAGACATAGCAATTTAGCACTTTAACAAATAGCTAGTCACTTATGCATTTTACGCGATTAGGTTCTTTTATCAAATTAAGCTCACAAATGATAAAATTTTTATATGAAACTTTCACACATGCTTAATCACATACTGTAAACATAGAAAATAATATTTAATTATTTTTCTGACTCAGATTTGTGGTCCTGAAACCACTATTCTGACTAGGGTCTAAACTGGGCTGTTACAATACATGTGGTAGAGTGCAATGCGGTAAATCGTTATACCGTTAGGTTGCAGTAAAACTACCACATCAGCTAATGATACGCTGCAATGCTAAGGTATGTTCTGTATAGTGTAGTGTGGTAGTTCGCAATACAGTCGAATTTTCCAAGACCCTCAGGGTACTGGGACCGCCCATGACCCTCTAGGTATTAAGGCTAATAACTAGCAGATCAACTGCCAGTTTAGTTCAGTCAATCTTCCTTCTCTTCAAAGTCCCACCCAAAACAATTTCATGCAAATGTATATATGAAGACGGATGCACAAAACTCAGAATATCGATTTCCAGATAGTTACTTAGAGACAGTCACTCATATTTAGTCAATCAGAATAAAAACTGTACACACCCGTTACTTAAGTTCAGTATCAATTACAAAATAACCTCGCATATCAATGACACATAGCCAGACAGTTAGATAAAACTAGTTGCACACATACTCACCCAACTAACAGGGTTTGAAATCAAATATGCACACAACCAATCATAAAGAACGCATAATCCAAACTCATATCAGAGTCGTAACGACCCTCACTAAAGCCTAGCTAAGGGTTGAAACATACAAAGTCCCTATTGCACTTATAGTTTCTCTAAAACCAAGGTATGGTGAAATAAGGCCACACGTCCGTGTGCCCCAGTCATGTGGGACAAATCAGGCCATGTGGGGATCCAAACGCCTGTGTTAAGGGTAGCACACGGCCATGTAACAGAGGCACACCCTCGTGTGAATAGGCCGTGTAACACACTGTCAAAATTCAATAAAATAAAATGTAGGGCATACATAGCCGTGTAAGGGCCTCACACGCCCATGTGCCATCAAACACGGTCGTGTGCTCTAAAACACATGCCTGTGTGGGATCTCTACATCCCCAAATCAGCCACATAGCCATATGGCCAGGTCGTGTGACTCTAAATTCCCTGAAACCCTAATTCCCCAATCCACACTGTGACACCCCGAATGTGACCCTAGTCGGAGAGTGGTTTCGGGACCACGAAACTGAGTCACAAGAATAATTAAGTGTTATATTCCGTGCTTATTGTATGTGGAATTGGTATGCGTAAATATTTCGTGTCTCGATTTTTATTAATTAGGTGCTAATTTATAAGAAAGGACTTAGTAGTGAACTTTGAAAGTACGATAGGGAAATATGTGATGACTAATTAAAGCATGCATGCAAAATAATGGACTTGCATGTCAAATTTCCTTTTTACAAGTGATGGCCGCCATGACAAAGTGATATGGGCTAAACATGTCATGAAACATGTTTTGTTGGGCATTAGGAGAAATCATAAACAAATAAGCATGGGTAAGAAAAGAATGAAAAAAAATGTGTGTGAGAGAGTAGCATTCCCCCATTGCCGTGCAACCAAGAAGAGAAAACAAAAATTTGTTCATCCTTTCTCATCTTTTGGCGAAAATCATAAGGAGGAAGAAAGGATTTTTGCTCCATTTTTGGTTTAGAAGAGAACTAGAAGGAGATTTGGCCATACTTGTACCAAGATTAAGGTATGTATGAGGTTGTGTTTGGAGTTTCATGCATGACTTGGTTACTAACTTGATGTGCATGTTAGCCATGGCTCAAATCTTTGTTATGCCATGGAAATGGTATTTGGGCAAAGTTGTTATGGTGATAAAGCCATTGCATGCTAAGTGTGAAGCTTGATGATGATGCATGCAATGATGGATTTTCTATTCATGAGTAAGATTTTGAGTTTCTCTTTGTTTTATCATGATTAAAGTTGAAAAGGAGCATGATTGTCATATTCGCCATGATGCATTCTTGAGCATGATTCATGCTTCTTGCATGTTAGTTAAAAATTTGTGTTTTGGATGGCTATGGACACCTTGAAAATTCGCCATGCTCATATATGCATATATATGATTGCACATTATGTTTGGTTATGAACTAAGTGATGAATGTATTGATTTAAAGAAGAAAATGTGGAAGAATGCTTGTGAAATTGCAAGCACAATTCGCCTAGCACACATATAAGTGCTTGATGCTATATTATAAGTTTTGGGCCACAATGTGCAAAGCATTAATTAGTAGATTGCATGCTGTTTTTGTGAGGTATTAAGTGCAAAATTGACCTCAACATGTACATGAATATTCGGCCTTGGGTAGCCTATTGAAGGCCTTAGCATTTCCTTGATGCTCAAATAAATTGTATTGAATTGCTTGATGTAGTATAAAATGTGCATGACCATTGTGTATTCAAGCTAAAGAGTGGCCATATGACCATTTAAAATCCTTGTCATATTCGCCATAAGCAAGCACAATGAGGTTTTAATAAATTGAATTTGTTTGAATTAGCTCAAGAGCTAAGAGGGCCACAATTGGACAAGGGGAAGGAAAAGGTGATCGAATAGCCGAAAAAGCCGTTCGACAACATCCGAGGTAAGTCCTCAAGAAGTGACCTTACTTGAATTATGTGAGATGAAATATGGATGTGTATGATTATTGATTATGTGTGTATGAGTATTTGAATTCCACCGGGCTAAGTCCCAAGGCGAATATGCTAATGATTATAATTGTGTTTGAGCCTTAGTAACGAAAATGAAATATGTATGTCCAATGATTATTGATGTATGTGTGCATGAGAAATTGAATGATATCCGGCTAAGCCCAAGACAACTATGTTGAAATTATATCCGGTTAAGACCAAGGCAATTGTGCTAGTGGCTATATCCGGCTAAGGCCCAAGGCATTCGTATGAAGTTATTCTATCCGGCTAAGACCAAGGCATTTGTGCACGTGATTAAATCCGGTTATATTCAAGAATCTTGGGCTGGAGGTGAGTGTTGGTTGCGAAATGAATTTAATTAGTACACTCGGAAAGCCCAGAGGATAAGGTACGTTATATGTGCATTGGAAAGTCGACGTGTTTGAGCAACATTCGCTCAATCGACTAATGAATTTCAGTTATTGAATTGATTGATGCTTTGCGAACTTATATAATGATGAAGTATGAAGTAAGAATGTGTATTAATGAAATGATGCATTTGGCTATGTGAATGTATTGCTGTAAATTATAGTTCATTATATTCCTTGAGACTTACTAAGCATAAAAATGCTTACCCCGTTGCTTTGGCTCTTAGTTTTCTAGATTTCGCCGAGGCAATCGGATTTGGGATCGTTGAAGTCAAGTCATCCACACTATCAAGCCTCCATTTTGGTATAAATTTTGGTTGAACTTGAGATGGCATGTATAGGACTACCCTTGTTTGTTAAATATGTTGTAATGTAAGTATGTACGGCCGCCGTGCGAAAATGGCTCGAAAAGGGAAGCATGAACTTAGACTAATTGTGGGTTGTATGTATATATTTTGTGTCATGATGTGGCTATGACTTGAAATGGGAATGTTGGTCATATGATCAGCCATTGGCATGGTTAAAATGATCATATATGAACCTATGTATGGTAAGGCTAGTTGAATCATGGAGACCACCAAATAGGTAAGTCCTATCTTAAAACAGATGCTGCCAGCTGCAGTGGCATGAATGTGAAAAATCACCAAAATTCATAGGAATGGAATTAGATAGTGAATAAGCTATGTAAATGAACCTTTATGAGTCTATTTTCATATGGAAGAAACGAAACGGTCATAGGAGTTACAGGTTAAGAGATATTAAAGCTATTGTGAGACAGGGCCAGAATGGTTTCTGGGTTCCCTGTCGCAACTTTAAAAATTCACTATAAATTATCCAAAAGAATTAGGAGATATACCTTATATGTACAGATTCCATTTTGAGTCTAGTTTCATTAGAAACAAACGACACCAGCATTAAAGCCCTGTACAGAGAGATATTCAAGTTATACCGCACGAAGGTCAGAGCAGTCAATCCCTGTAACAGGGGTAACTTTAACTAATAAACTGTACCAATTGGCCCGACCAAAAATCCTAGAAATAAATCCATGGATGGATATATGAGTCTAAATTCAGGGAAAATTTACGAAACCAGTTTCCGAGTTTTGAAACTCGAGATATGATTTTTAAGGCGACAGTGACGCAGTTTTCCAGCCTGACTGGAAATGTCAAATTGGTGGGCAAAAACATGTGAACTTGGTTTGTTAACCTCCTGTCCGACACGGCGATGGTCTCGGGTTTGGGGTGTTACAATTTTATTGGTATCGAGCCACGGTTTAGTCGATTCTAGGACTACCGTGATGTGTTTGGGGTCTAGCTATACATGCCATTAAATGATGAATCGATAGTGTGATGAATTCGACAATTTGACTTCATGTTTGTTTATAGCAATGGATCCCGATCCCAACCGAAGCGATAGCTGATGATGTGGAGAGTGTGGCGCTGCTCCGCGCAAGGGACAGCGCGGCGGACTCTCAACCTATGGCCAGTAATCCTAATGACGAGGCTAGGCAAGCCTTTTATAGTGTGATGAACGAATGGTTTAATCAATACATTCGAACCAACACTACTGTTCCACCACCTCCATTCCCGATTTAATGCAACCCAAGACCTACAATACCTCCCAGAATCGACCAAATAAGGTCGTAAGCCCCAATCGATAGGATTCAAAACATGGGGCCACTGAATTTAAGGCTACGGATGATGATGATGCCGAGCGAGCTGAATTATGGTTAGATAACACTATCCGGTGCTTGATGAGCTATCCTGCACACCCGATGAGTGCTTAAAGTGTACCATCTCCTTGCTACGCGAGTCCGCCTACTATTGGTGGAGTACTCGACTTGTGGTGCCTAGAGAACAAGTGACTTGGGAATTCTTTCTAACCGAGTTCAAAAAGTATATTAGTCGAGATTCATCGACCAAAAGCGGAGGGAATTCCTTGATCTTAAGCAAGGTTCTATGTCCGTTATCGACTACGAACGAAAGTTTGTGAGGCTTAGCCGGTACGCGCGAGAATGCATTTCGTCCAAGCTATTATGTGTAAACGCTTCGAGGATGGGCTGAATGATGATATAAGGATGTTTGTTGGCATTCTCGAGATACGAGAGTTCGTAGTACTTGTTGAGCGAGCTTGTAAAGTCAAGAGCTTAGAAAGGAGAAACAAAAGCTGATGGGGATTGGAGAATTCGAAGAGGTCCTCGGAAAGTCTCTTCAACAAGCATCGAAGAGATTTCGAGATGATGCGAGCCGGTCTAGAGGCGTTTCGGGCTTTTCTAGACGAGGACGCGATCGACCCCCTGTGACCACACGAGTCACCTCGATCGCCGGTGGCGGAAATGATCGCCGAGAGAGGGCGGAGTGTCCACATTGTGGCAAATGGCATTCGGGGAGCTGTTGGTTTCGTGATCGCTCTGCTATAAGTGTGGATCGGCCGACCACTTTATGAAGGATTGCCCGAGGATGCATGAACAGTAATGCAAGTCGAGTGCAAACCCGGTGCTACCATCGCCGAGGTAGACCACCTAGAGATATGGGCAATGTCGTTGGCGGTCGAGAGGATCTAGAGATGCTACCATCGATCTCGAGGCTCGTGCTCCTGCTAGGACTTATGCCATACGCGCACGCGAGGATGCTGCCTCTCCAGATGTTATTACCGGTACTTTCACTCTTTTCAATACAAATGTAATTGCTTTGATTGACCCTGGTTCTACTCATTCATATATATGTGAAACCTTAGCATCCAGTAAGACTTTGCCCATTGAGTCTCATCGAGTTTGTAATTCGGTGTCAAACCCTTGGGTCATTACGTGCTTGTTAACAAAGTGTGCAAGAAAAGTCCCCTAGTGTTCCGAGGTTCTTGTTTTCCGGCGGACTTAATGCTTTTGCCATTCGATGAGTTCGATGTTATTCTTGGTTTGGATTGGTTGACCATGCACGATGCGGTTGTAAATTGCAAGAGCAAGACTATCGATTTGAAGTGCGCGAATAATGAAATAATTCGGGTTGAGTCCACGGACTTAAAGGGTTGCCACCGTAATATCGCGATGTTGGCCCGTAAATATGTAAGAAAAGGGTGCGGCGTACCTTGCGCACGCACTCGATGACAAGGAATCGAGAAGAAACCCGAATCTGCGTGCCGTGGTTTGTGAATACCGGATGTTTTCCCAAGAATTGCCGGGTTTACCACCTGCTCGGAAATAGAATTTGGCATCGAATTGGTACCGGTACCACTCCAATTTCGATAGCTCCGTATCGTATGGCACCAACGAAATTAAAGGAGTTGAAAGTTCAGTTGCAAGAATTGGTGGATAGAGGTTTTGCTCGCCGAGTTTTTCGCCTTGGGGTGCGCGGGTTGTTCGTGAAGAAGAAGGATGGAACCATGCGATTGTAGATCGACTATCGTCGACTTAACAAAGCGACGATAAAGAACAAATATCCGCTGCCACGTATTGATGACTTGTTCGATCAACTCAAGGGAGCCTCGGTGTTCTCGAAAATAGATTTGAGATCGAGCTACTATCAATTGCGAATCCGAGATTCGGACGTGCCCAAGACCGCCTTGAACGAGATATGGTCACTATGAGTTCTGGTGATGCCGTTTGGGCTCACTAATGCCCTGCGGTATTTATGGATTTAATGAATCGAATCTTTAGACCATATTTGGATCGATTCGTAGTCGTGTTCATTGATGACATCTTGGTCTATTCAAGAAATGAGACCGAACATCTTTGAACACCTGCGGTTAGTGCTGCAAATTTTACGGACAAGCAATTATATGCTAAGTTCAGCAAGTGTGAGTTCGGTTAAGAGAGGTTAGCTTCTTGGGTCATGTGGTATCTGATCGGTATTCGAGTCGACCCAAATAAAATTTCAGCCATACTAAATTGGAAGCCTCCGAGAAATATTACTGAGGTTCGAAGCTTTTTGGGGCTTGCCGGTTATTACCGACGTTTTGTAAAAGGGTTCTAAACGATAGCCACGCCGATGACAAAGCTACTCCAAAAGGATGTTAAGTTCGAATGGACGGAGAAATGCCAAAAAGCTTCGATCAATCGAAAACTTATTTGATGAAGCCCCAATTCTAGTGCAACCCGAGTCCCAAGGAGTTTGTTATCTATAGCGACGCCTCTCTACTTGGGTTAGGTTGCGATTAATGCAAGAAGGTCGAGTTGTGGCCTATGCGTCGAGGCAATTAAAGCCACATGAGAAAAATTATCCGACTCATGATCTCGAATTGGCCGCCATCGTATTCGCCTTTAAAGATTTGGCGACATTACTTATTTGGTGAAAGGTGCCATGTATACTCGGATCACAAAAGTCTCAAATATTTGATGACCCAAAGAGACTTAAATCTGCGACAAAGACGTTGGCTTGAGCTGTTAAAGGATTATGAATCGATCATTGATTATCACCCGAAAGGCGAATGTGGTTGCGGATGCCTTGAGTCGTAAATCGTTATTCACTTTACGAGCGATGAATGTGCACTTGTCTATCCGATCCGACAAAGTGTGTTAGTGGCTGAATTGAAAGCCAAACCACTATTGACACACCAAATTCGAGAAGCTCGTAAAGTCGACGACGAGTTGGTTGCAAACGGGCTGCGTGTGTTCGAACAAGGACTCGGAGTTTCAAATCGACGATGACGATTGTTTGAGGTTCAAAAGTCGTCTGTGTGTCCCAAGGAATTGAACTCATTTCGATAATTCGAATGAAGCCCATTGTAGCCAAATGGCAATCCACCCGGGAGTACGAAGATGTACAATGATTTGAAACGTCGATTTTGGTGGCATGGTATGAAGCGAGACATCTCCGACTTTGTTTCAAGATGTTTAATATGTCAACAAGTGAAAGCGGAACATCGGTGCCTTCAGATTACTTCACCAATCACGATACCCGAGTGGAAATGGGATCGAGTCACAATGGACTTTGTATCCGGACCGCCATTGTCGCAAGTAAGAAGGATGCGGCTTGGGTCGTGGTAGATCGATTGACTAAGTCGGCCCACTTTGTCCCCGTCGACGCACGGATTTTTCAATGGACAAATTAGCGGAATTGTACGCTTTCTCGATTGTGAAATTACACGGGTGCCTATTTCTATCGTGGTCGGATAGAGATCCGAGATTTACCTCGCGGTTTTGGAAAAAGTTGCAAGAAGCTTTGGGTACCAAGTTGCATTTCAGACCGCCTTTCACCCCCAAACCGATGGTCAATCCGAGCGGGTAATTCAGATACTTGAGGATATGTTAAGATGTTGCGTCCTCGAGTTTAGTGGTTCATGGGAACGGTATTTGCCGTTGATTGAATTCGCTACAACAACAAACTTTCAATCGAGCATTAAGATGGCACCTTACGAGGCTTTGTACGGGCGTAAATGCCGTACACCATTGTTTTGGACCGAGCTTGGTGAAAGCAAGATTTTCGGTGGATTTGATTAGGGATGCTGAATGTAAAGTGAAAGTAATCCGTGAAAGTTTGAAGATAGCCTTCGATCGTCGAAGTCGACGCGGATATGAAGCGTAAGGATATCGAGTATCGTGGGTGATAAAGTGTTTCTCAAGGTATCGCTTGGAAAAAGATACTCGTGTTCTACCGTAAGGGCAAGTTGAGCCCGAGGTTCATTGGGCCATATGAGATATCAAAGCGAGTCGGTCCAGTGGCATATCGCTTGATTTTGCCCTCGAACTCAAAAGGTTCACGATGCCTTCCACGTGTCGATGCTTCGACGTTATAGATCCGATCCAACGACGTGATTAGTCCATCGAAATTGAAATTCAAGCTAATATGAGTTATGAGGAAGAACCAATTCGTATCCTATCACGAGAAGTGAAAGAGTTACTGAAACAAGCGGGTTCCGCTAGTGAAAGTGTTATGGCTCAAGCACGGATAGAAGAAGCTACTTGGGAGACCGAGAACTCTATGAGAGAGCGATATCCGAACCTATTTACCGGTAAGCTTTTGGGGACGAAAATCTCTTGAGTGGGGAGAGTTGTGACACCCGAATGTGACCCTAGTCGGAGAGTGGTTTCGGGACCACGAAACCGAGTCACAAGAATAATTAAGTGTTATATTCCGTGCTTATTGTATGTGGAATTGGTATGCGTAAATATTTCGTGTCTCGATTTTTATTAATTAGGTGCTAATTTATAAGAAAGGACTTAGTAGTGAACTTTGAAAGTACGATAGGGAAATATGTGATGACTAATTAAAGCATGCATGCAAAATAATGGACTTGCATGTCAAATTTCCTTTTTACAAGTGATGGCCGCCATGACAAAGTGATATGGGCTAAACATGTCATGAAACATGTTTTGTTGGGCATTAGGGAGAAATCATAAACAAATAAGCATGGGTAAGAAAAGAATGAAAAAAAATGTGTGAGAGAGTAGCATTCCCCCATTGCCGTGCAACCAAGAAGAGAAAACAAAAATTTGTTCATCCTTTCTCATCTTTTGGCCGAAAATCATAAGGAGGAAGAAAGGGATTTTGCTCCATTTTTGGTTTAGAAGAGAACTAGAAGGAGATTTGGCCATACTTGTACCAAGATTAAGGTATGTATGAGGTTGTGTTTGGAGTTTCATGCATGACTTGGTTACTAACTTGATGTGCATGTTAGCCATGGCTCAAATCTTTGTTATGCCATGGAAATGGTATTTGGGCAAAGTTGTTATGGTGATAAAGCCATTGCATGCTAAGTGTGAAGCTTGATGATGATGCATGCAATGATGGATTTTCTATTCATGAGTAAGATTTTGAGTTTTCTTTGTTTTATCATGATTAAAGTTGAAAAGGAGCATGATTGTCATATTCGCCATGATGCATTCTTGAGCATGATTCATGCTTCTTGCATGTTAGTTAAAAATTTGTGTTTTGGATGGCTATGGACACCTTGAAAATTCGCCATGCTCATATATGCATATATATGATTGCACATTATGTTTGGTTATGAACTAAGTGATGAATGTATTGATTTAAAGAAGAAAATGTGGAAGAATGCTTGTGAAATTGCAAGCACAATTCGCCTAGCACACATATAAGTGCTTGATGCTATATTATAAGTTTTGGGCCACAATGTGCAAAGCATTAATTAGTAGATTGCATGCTGTTTTTGTGAGGTATTAAGTGCAAAATTGACCTCAACATGTACATGAATATTCGCCTTGGGTAGCCTATTGAAGGCCTTAGCATTTCCTTGATGCTCAAATAAATTGTATTGAATTGCTTGATGTAGTATAAAATGTGCATGACCATTGTGTATTCAAGCTAAAGAGTGGCCATATGACCATTTAAAATCCTTGTCATATTCGCCATAAGCAAGCACAATGAGGTTTTAATAAATTGAATTTGTTTGAATTAGCTCAAGAGCTAAGAGGGCCACAATTGGACAAGGGAAGGAAAAGGTGATCGAATAGCCGAAAAAGCCGCTCGACAACATCCGAGGTAAGTCCTCAAGAAGTGACCTTACTTGAATTATGTGAGATGAAATATGGATGTGTATGATTATTGATTATGTGTGTATGAGTATTTGAATTCCACCCGGGCTAAGTCCCAAGGCGAATATGCTAATGATTATAATTGTGTTTGAGCCTTAGTAACGAAAATGAAATATGTATGTCCAATGATTATTGATGTATGTGTGCATGAGAAATTGAATGATATCGGCTAAGCCCAAGACAACTATGCTGGAAATTATATCCGGTTAAGACCCAAGGCAATTGTGCTAGTGGCTATATCCGGGCTAAGGCCAAGGCATTCGTATGAAGTTATTCTATCCGGCTAAGACCAAGGCATTTGTGCACGTGATTAAATCCGGTTATATTCAAGAATCTTGGGCTGGAGGTGAGTGTTGGTTGCGAAATGAATTTAATTAGTACACTCGGAAAGCCCAAAGGATAAGGTACGTTATATGTGCATTGGAAAGTCGACGTGTTTGAGCAACATTCGCTCAATCGACTAATGAATTTCAGTTATTGAATTGATTGATGCTTTGCGAACTTATATAATGATGAAGTATGAAGTAAGAATGTGTATTAATGAAATGATGCATTTGGCTATGTGAATGTATTGCTGTAAATTATAGTTCATTATATTCCTTGAGACTTACTAAGCATAAAAATGCTTACCCGTTGCTTTGGCTCTTAGTTTTCTAGATTTCGCCGAGGCAATCGGATTTGGGATCGTTGAAGTCAAGTCATCCACACTATCAAGCCTCCATTTTGGTATAAATTTTGGTTGAACTTGAGATGGCATGTATAGGACTACCCCTTGTTTGTTAAATATGTTGTAATGTAAGTATGTACGGCCGTGTAAAATGGCTCGAAAAGGAAGCATGAACTTAGACTAATTGTGGGTTGTATGTATATATTTTGTGTCATGATGTGGCTATGACTTGGAAATGGGAATGTTGGTCATATGATCAGCCATTGGCATGGTTAAAATGATCATATATGAACCTATGTATGGTAAGGCTAGTTGAATCATGGAGACCACCAAATAGGTAAGTCCTATCTTAAAACAGATGCTGCCAGCTGCAGTGGCATGAATGTGAAAAATCACCAAAATTCATAGGAATGGAATTAGATAGTGAATAAGCTATGTAAATGAACCTTTATGAGTCTATTTTCATATGGAAGAAACGAAACGGTCATAGGAGTTACAGGTTAAGAGATATTAAAGCTATTGTGAGACAGGGCCAGAATGGTTTCTGGGTTCCCTGTCGCAACTTTAAAAATTCACTATAAATTATCCAAAAAGAATTAGGAGATATACCTTATATGTACAGATTCCATTTTGAGTCTAGTTTCATTAGAAACAAACGACACCAGCATTAAAGCCCTGTACAGAGAGATATTCAAGTTATACCGCACGAAGGTCAGAGCAGTCGATCCCTGTAACAGGGTAACTTTAACTAATAAACTGTACCAATTGGCCCGACCAAAAATCCTAGAAATAAATCCATGGATGGATATATGAGTCTAAATTCAGGAAAATTTACGAAACCAGTTTCCGAGTTTTGAAACTCGAGATATGATTTTAAGGCGACAGTGACGCAGTTTTCCAGCCTGACTGGAAATGTCAAATTGGTGGGCAAAAACATGTGAACTTGGTTTGTTAACCCTCGGGTCCGACACCGGCGATGGTCTCGGGTTTGGGGTGTTACACACACGCCCATGTGCCCACGGGACACGGCTATGTCAATTCTGACATAATCTCTAAATCGACCACACGACCGTGCGGCCAGGCCGTGTGGCACCCAATTTGACCTGGAACCCTAGTTCCTAAATCCACACGGTCGTGTGCCTCGGTACACGCCCGTGTGGTCATCGAGGAGTTCATAAAACCACCCCAAATTAGCCCCAAAATCGTCGTTTAAGCCACTGTAACAGTCCTTAACCTTAACCACATCAAGAGCACATCAGATACTAGCGTTTTCCCTTTCTTACAACGTCTTAAGACCTAAAAACAAAGAGGGTTAATACATAGGTACAAAAAGTTGAAAGAAAGGGATTCGAAAAATGAAATATCAATTAATAAGAAAAGCTAAACCAGATTCGAATCCCACACTTATGTTGCGATTGAAGCCGACGACAAAGAAGTCGAAGGAGGAGCACAAATCCCAAAATTCACAGACAATTCACTTTCAAAAGCAATCTGAATAATCCCCAAAAAGAAAAGCAAAGGAAACAACAACCAAAAAGAGAAACAGAGGAACGTCCAAACCAAAAATAAAAATATCAATATACAATTACAAAATATAATAGCTAAATATTTATTAACTAAAATAAACAAAAATAAAATAAATAAAACAAGGAGTCTTCAAAAATGCGCTTCTTACGACTTGAACCCAGATCTTCAAGGTATGCTAATGCTCATTTAACCAACAGACCAGCATGCCCATTCTTGTCACTGGAGTGCACAAGTAATCACTTATGTGCAGCCTCTTCACTGCCCCTATGCTCAAATCTCTAAACTTCTAGGCCCAAAATTCAGGGCATTACAATTCACCCCTACTTAAAGAAATTTTGTCCCCAAAATTTCTAACTATCAGAACAGTCGTATAAACAGGTTACACCACTATGCTCCAACTGCACACTCTGATCGCAAAACACTACTTGAACTCAGAACCTCTCACACACCCAGGATACTTAACCATTGAAGCAGAAAAATATTAGACACACGCAATTCCTTCACTCAAATCCACACATCAACTTTTTTACCGGCATACCTAACTCAAAAACACCGAGGACAATCTCGAACCGGATGCTCCTTAGACCTTCAACTGAGACACACTCCTAACTTTCTCCAGCAGTTGACCGAATGATACCTTTTGCAATGCTCGCAAGACAGTACGCTCGTACCACTACTAGCACTACCTTTACTATCATTTAGATGTGTCTTAGCATGCTTCCCAGAACAAGGCTCCAACCTCAGAGAACTGCGATCCCTCTTTTCCCAAAGTCCATGCACCTAGCTTGGAGCATCTCGCTAATCACGCTTATCCTAGTCTCAAACACTTTTGCTAGCACTTACCTTACGAAACGGGTCAGTGCCTCAGTACCAACCTCCGGGTTATCGCTACTCAAAGTCAGCGGACTCACATTGACTACCGACTCCGTAATAGTTTCACACCCTGGAGGAGTAGACAACTCCTCATGATCCTGCTTAACTTCAGATCCATATCAGTCTTGTGCCTAACTTGGGATATTTACACTTTTAGAAAGTAACATAGAATAAGTGCAAAGTCTAAATTTCAAGTAACACAGTTTCGAATTTTTACTTGGACCAGCATCAGAGTCTCAGACAGTTCATTTCTGTAAACTATTTTGAAAACACAACCCATTTTAACCTTTTGTGGTACAATTTTTCAAATGTTTTTCAAAATGAATTATTTGCGCACATGTCCACGTAGTAAACACAGGCCGACTTGTTGCAAACCTGGCTCTGATAATGTAACACCCCAAACCTGGCCTAGAAGTTTAGACTGAATTCGGAATGCTACATTGATCACCGAAGTGATCGTGAGAAGATTTCTACAAGAACAAGTCGTTCAAAATTCCATTTCTTACAATGTTTATCTCAAAAAAATTAAAACATTTAATTGTTTAAAATTCCATCCACAAGAAAATAACATGTACGAATAAAAGTTTAAAACAGAAATTGTACCACAGTATTATAAAATCTTACAGTACAAAAACCAAATATAAAAACTGAAAATCACAAACTAATATTCCACTTTCACTGAGACTGTCCGAGACCTTCTTGAACTGAGCCCATCAATAGAATCCAGAACTGTACCTAAAAGGGCAATAGAAGAGGGGGTGAGCTACTCGAGCTCAGTGTGAGAACAAACCAATTAAACCATAGAAATGGAAAAAGGGAACTAGAAGCAGTTTAAAAGTAAAACATACTTACAGACAGATGACAGTTGAGCAAATTCGCCCAAAATCAGACACATACCATATGTACTTTACAGTCATATGGGTTAATCAGACATACACAGTTTCACGTACCATTCAGGCACAGTAGCAGGTCATAGTAACTATCTAGTCAGACAGTCGCAGACAAAGTCTACACAATTTTCATAGGTACAAGTTCCTTTCAATAGAACGGTCAATTAGACATTTCAGTCGAATAGTCAATATGATACATATGAATGCAATTGAGTTACAAGAAATCCACCCATCCAGCCAACACACCTCTTCGTCCCCCATCACTCCTCATAAGAGCTTTAAGTTCGTCCCACCAATCACTTCACTCAGGACCTCGTACGGCCCGTCCAACCCTGCACTCCAACTGATGTCATCTTGGGTTGCTCAGCAACGATGGCTATCAGGATTGTCCTCGACCCTCATGAAATTGGGACTGCCCATGACCCTCTGGGTATTGGGGCTAACAGTATGCAGATAAACAACTAGTCAAGTATATTACGCAGCAAAGCTAGTGTACTAGTTGAACCGTGAATTATAAACTGCCAGATCAGATAATGGTACTTAGCGTAGCTAACGTACATGCGGTACAGTGCAATACGATAAACCATTATACCGTTAGGTTACAGTAAAACTGCCAGATCAGCCAATGATAAGAAACGATGCTGATGTATGTTCTCTATAGTGTAGTGCGGTAGTCCGCAGTACAGTCAAATTGTCCACGACCCTCAGGGTATTGGGACTGCCCATGACCCTCTAGGTGTTAAGCCTAATAACCAATAAATCAACTGCCAGTTCAGTTCAATCAATCTTCCTTCTCTTTAAAGTCATACCCAAAACAATTTCATGCAAATGTATGTATGCAGACAGATGCACAAAACTCAGAATATCGATTACCATATAGTCACTCAGAGACAGTCACTCATATTCAGTCAATCAGAACAAGAAATGTACACACTCGTTACTTGAGTTCAGTATCAATTACAAAATAACCTCGCATATCAATGATAGGTAGTTAGATAGTCAGATAAAACTAGTTGCACACACACTCACCCAGCTAACTAGGTTCGGAATCAAACATGTCACACAACTAATCACAAATAACGCATTATCCAAACTCAGATTAGAGTCTTAAACACCCTCACTAAAGCTTAGCTATAGGTTGAAATACACAAAGTCCCTATTGTACTTACATTTTCCCTAAAACCAATATCTGGCGAAATAAGGCCACACACCCGTGTGCCCCAGCCGTATGGGACAAATCAGGCCATGTAGGGATCCAAATGCCCATGTGAAGCAAGGACATGGCTCTGTGAACAGGCTGTGTAACACACTGTCCAAATTCGCTAAAATAAGGTGCAGGGCAAACACGACCGTGTGAGGGTCTTACACACCCGTGTGCCATCAAACACAGCCGCATGTTCTAAAACACATGTCGGTGTGGGATCTCTAAATTCCCAAATCAGCTACACAGCCACGTGGCTAGGCCGTATGACTCTAAATTCCCTGAAACCCTAATTTCTAAATCCACAAGCCTATATGCCCAAAGGACACGACCGTGTGAATTCTGAAAAAATCCCCAAATCGACCACAAGGCTATGTGGCTAGGCCCTGTGGCATCCAATTTGACCCAGAACCCTAGTTCCCAAATCCACCCCAAATAAGCCCCAAAACTGCCGTTTAAGCCACTGTAACAGTCTGTAACCTTAACCACATCAAGAGTACATCATATACTAGTAACAAAGAGGGTTAATGCATAGTCACGAAAAGTCGAAGGAAAGGGATTCAAAAAATGAAATATCAATTAATAAGAAAAGGTAAACCAAATTTGAATCCCACACTTGTGTTGTGATTGGAGCCGACGACAAAGAAGCTGAAGGAGGAGCACAAATCCCAAAATCCATAGACAATTCACTTTCAAAAGCAATCTAAATAATCCCCCAAAAAAGTAAGGGAAACAACAACCAAAAAGAGAAACACAGGAACATCCAAACCAAAATTAAAAATAGCAATATACAATTATAAAATATAATAGCTAAATATTTATTAACTTAAAAAAATAAAAATAAAATAAATAAAACAATGACTCTTCAAAAATGCGCCTCCTACTACTCGAACCCAGATCCTCAAGGTATGCTAACACTCACTTAACCAACAGACCAGCAGGCCCATTCTTTGCACTTGAGTGCATAACTAGTCACTTATGTGTAACCTCCTCACTACTCCTATGCTCAAATCTCTAAACTTCTAAGCCCAAAATTCGGGGCATTACATTTCATGTTATACTCTCTGTTTTGGTGTGTTTCGGTTGGACTAGCTCTTTTGAGCTATTGGTGTGTTTCAGATGGATTAGCTCTTATAAGCATCTAGTGTGTTTTGGATGTATTAGCTCTTATGAGCATCTGGTGTGTGTTTTTTGGAATATCGATGTACTCTTATCTGTAAGTCGTTCATCAAATTCTAAATCTCGGTAACTTCACTTGTTTAGTAAATTCTTTATGGTTTTGTCATGTATTTGAGTTTTGAATTAAATTTTACAATTCACCATTGAGATTGTGGATGATAGGGAACACGTATGGTATTATTATTTGAATTTTTGTACTTACTTTGGTAAGATTTATCGTTTTAATACGTCGAACTTGCTAAGCTTCAATGAGCTTACTTCTATTATTTTTTGTTCTTGTAAATACTTTGAAGGTTGGACGGTCAAATCAGCACCCAAGTAACACTATCCACTCATTCTCAGTCGTTTTTGGAACATTCATTTTGGATTATATAGCATGTAATAGGCTTGCATGTAATTACTATTGTTTTGGATAAGTAAAATGTTAAGTATGATCTTAAGTACAAAATTAACTTCTATGATATATATGAGAATGAGGTAAAATGTTTTTACTGCAAATTTAAATGATATGTGTTAATGAAATTTTGTGTTTGAAGTGCCTATTATGGGTACACTGGTTAGGTGTTAGATTTAGTGAATTGATAAGTTGTGATTTATGATTCATTTTGATGTATAATTGTATATACTTTATTGTATCAATTAGGATACATTGGTTAGGCACTTAGGATGTTGATTTGACTTGTGTTTAGCTTGTTTAATGTCACTTTGAAGAGGTCTTTTGGTTGGTAAATGGATTACTTAAAGTCCAAGTAAGCTTGAAATGGTAAACTTGTTGTTTAAGGTTCATTTTGGGTTCACACGGCCTAAGACATAGGCATGTGACTCAACAGTGTGAGACACACGGCCTGGTGACACGGTCGTGTGTTATATGATGAGTTCTTTGGGGTGCAAGTCAGTGAGTTACACTGTAACGCCCAAAAATTTTAATTTTTGATTTCGTGTATGTGTGACACACAAGTATGTATCTGCTTCAATGGTTAAGTGTTCTAGGTGTGTATGACAGGTCCCAAGTTCAAGCCTTACTTGGGCAAATTTTGGTATTTTTATAAATAAAGCCTTAACTATAGCACCCCAAACACGGCCCAGACGTTATGGCCGGATCCGACATGCCACATCGAAGCGTTCAAAACATTTTATATTGTTGATCTAGAAAAACCTACTTAGTGTTTTAAAAGATAATTTCATTATAGGTTAAAGTGAATGGAAGCTGTGCACCAGGTAGGAAACCGGAAAAGAAGAGGTGAGTCTATCGGACTACTTAAGTACCAAGCTCCCTTCGGATCCAATCCTAGACATGCACACCGCCATTTCCACACCTTAACATCATCTATATTTCTAGGAAACCGATTTGATTAAGTCATTTTTAGGAAAAGTGATTAATTTTGGAAAATACTTTCATTCCGGAAGCTTTGCTTGTTGTCGTGTTATTTTGAAATCAATTGTTGTTTTTTTTTTTTGAAAACGCGCCCTAAAGCTATGCAATTTCAACAGTTAAAATAAGTAATACCTATCTTAGTAATACATATTAAAACCATCAAAAATAATTAAACGGCCTTATTACATTTAAAAACCCAAACCTCAATGTAAATAATAGGATGTCCAGTTCACCAGAAGAAAACCAAACTTTCAGAACGGGTGGCCACTCCGAATTCCCTCACAACTCCAAGCCCACTATGGTTGAGGATTTCCTGCGTGGATGAAAATAAAATGGGTGAGTTTGGGGAAACTCAGTGTGTAAGGAAAACCCATTCAAAGCCCAAGTCAGCTCAAGCCTATTGGGCTTAAGCCCATTCAGGTAACAGTGGTACTGGACCAGAGCCCTTTTCAGATTATAATAAACTGGGCCTTAGCCCCTTATTCAGATAACAGTATGGCCCATAGGCCCATTTCAAAATACATGGTAAGTTTATATCAAAATGGGTCTGTTGGTCTGGTGGTTAGGTGGGTTGTTGGAGTGTTGGATATCCTGTGTTCAATTCTCTGTAATGGAGTAGAGGCAATATTCTTGCTCCAATTTCGGCTAAGAGTTGTGTTGGGGCAAAATCCTGAGTAGTTTTGTTTTAATGGGTTAATAGGGAGTGGTTTTAGGAGATAATTTAGGAGAGGTTATCAAAAAATAATTTGATTATCTTTTTGTTGCAAAATAATAATAATAATAATAGAGTTTTGGTTTTCTCTCCAATTCCCCAAACTTTTTCTGACATTTTCTTCTTCTTCTTCTTCATTTTCTCTCGTCTACTGATTCTTTCCCCTAGTTGCTGCCGAAATTTAAATTATTTTTTCCCTTCCATTTCTTTCTTTTTTTCCAATTGATTCGGTTGTTCATCGTTGGTTGCCCATGTTTGATAAGTAACGATTTTGCTATTGTTAATCGTTATTGGTTAATCTCTAAAAGGGGGATTCCTTTTTGGTGTTTAGGAGTTAATCAAGGGGGTGGTGGTTTTGAATCGACACTGTGATTGTACAAAGTCATCGTTACTCAAGCGAGGTAAGGGTTTTGTTAGGTTTTTAGTCGAGTTCCTTCCGAAATTGGTTGATTAAAAATGAATTAAGTGATTAATTTGGAAATATGTTGATTGATTTTTAGGTTCTGGAGGCTTAGGAGTGCTTACGCATCAAAAACAATATCAGGTGTATACTCGAAACACAGAAAATGGGATTTGGAAAAAAGCTAAAATTGCTTGCTGTCGAGAAATAAGAAAAATAAGGAAATAAGGGTGTTATAAACTTGGAAATCAACTTTTTGCAAGAAAATAGTTTTGGACAGAAGCAGTAGTCTAACTTTGAAAAATCGTCAAAAATAGTGGAAATTGAGTTAGAGGTTGAATAAAATATAAAATTAAATTTTATTGAGTATAGTTTTTCATGGAAGAAATAGTGTAAGCAATGGAATTGTAAATTATATGATATAATAATTTTTTTGAGACAAGGTCAGAATGATTTTGGGTTCCCCTATTCTAAATTTGGAAAATCATCAAAAATTTTTAAAAAATAATTATGGGCTGAAATTTATATGTTTAAATCCTTAATGAGTCTATTTTCAAGAGAAACAAATGGAAACATCATCCAAATTCTGTACTAAGAGATAAATAATTTTTAGTAAGGAAAGGTTGAAGCTATCAAATAGTAGAATAGGGATAAATTTGAAGATTGTACTGTACTTATTTGATAAACTATAAATTCTGAAAATTTTATGGAAAGGTATTTGAGTCTAGTTTCAAAAACATCAAGCGGATCTTAATTTGGAATTCTGTAGATCAATATATAAATAATTTAGTGATAATGACTCAAGTAGACAGCTTTGAATGAACATATAAGTAAATAGTGAAAACATATATGAATATTTAGCTAGCATAGGTTACATTAAAAATGGATCACACGGCCAAAGCCAATTTGGGCAGAGTGGGCCACATGGGCGTGTGGGCCCACACGAATAGATCATATGGCCGTGTAAGCCCATTTTTACCAAAATGTTTCCAAGGTTGCACGGGTCGCCCAAGTCGACTATGAACCTACTGTAAGGTCGATAAGCGCTACTTAGACACCTAAATGTGTGAAATTGACTGAATGATATCTGTACTAAGCATGTTAATATCTGAATTGAATATATGTACTGAAATTGCATAATAGCATATCATCCATTGTATGTTGCATTGCATTGGGTTGGGGGTTGTTATTCGGAGGAAGTGTATTGAAAGGCTTTAAGTCTAATTTACTGGCAGCTCAGCTGTAAACTACTATTTTGTGCCGCATTCGGTACTACTTAGAGTGTAGGGATAGGTGGTTGATTATATCCCACATGGAGTGTAGGGTTGGAAGGAGATGGTGTGTAGAGGCTGGTTGGGTAGGATTTTGCTACTGCATAACCGTTACTACTACTGATACTGTGATGGGCTAAGGCCCTACTACATTTTTGACACTGTACTGAGATGGGCTAAGGCCCAAAATATCACTGATACTGAAAAGGGCTTTGGTCCAAGACTGTTCAACTGTGCACTTTGAATACTGATTGTTTGTTTGTTTCTGTCGGATTACACACTGAGTTTACGTAAACTCACCCTTTTTGTTTAATGTGCACAGGTAATCCCCAGACTTAGACGGATCGGTGCGACGGAGGACTCAGCGGTGACCACAGTAATTTTTAAACTTCATGGTTTTCAATTTACGATTTATAATTTGATTATTATTGATTATTTGGGTTGTAATTTAAGGACCCTCTGGGACTTTGGTTTTAAATTTGGGTTTTTATTTATTTATTTTACTTTATGGATTTCTATGGGCTAGTCATAGGAAATTCGGTTTTCAAAAAGTTAATGTATTTTGTAAATGCATGATCACTTAGATTGTTTTATTAAAGCTTTTGCAACGAGGGATGTTTCAAAACAAATGTTTTAAATGAACAAAGATGACTTCCTAAGTTCTAACAAAGGTTTACTAAAGATAATAACATGTAATATTTTCATCGTAAGAACGAGGTTTCAAAAACACTATCGTGTAACATTGTCAGATACGGCCATAACGTCTAAGCCAGGATTGGGGTGTTACAGACACGACCTAATACACGGCCTGGCACACGGGTGTGTGACAAGGCCGTGTGACCCTACTCAGAGAGTTACATGGGTGAGAACACATGTTGGAACATGATCATGTGTCCCTAGTTTGATTGTTACACGTCCTGAGACACGGGCGTGTGTCTCAGCCATGTGAGGCACACGGCTATGTCACCCCCGTTTTGCAAATTTTGCATCTTTTTCCTAAACTTTCAAAACTATTTCAAATTGTTCCCAAATTGTTTCTAAGTTATTTTTAGGGCCTCGAGGGCTTGATTTAGTAACAATATACATGTGTATGAATATTTTATGATGTAATTATAATATTGAATGGGAATATGTTTAAGTGATTTTGATTGTTTAGTAATACTCTGTAACCCTTATTCGGTGACAGAGACATGTTAGGGGTGTTACATGGGGCACGACCGTGTGTCCCATATTTCGATTTTTACACGGTTGGCCACACGGCATGGGCTTTGTCACACAGGTGTGTGACCTCTGTTTCCAATATTTTTAGATTTTTCTAAAATTTTTTGTTTTATTTTAAATTAGTCCTTGATTGTTCCTAAACTATTTTTAAGGTCCCATAGGCTCGATTTAGGCTCGTAAAAGTATTTATGCAATGAAAAATATTGGAATTGAATCGGCGACAGAGACAGGTTAAGGGTGTTACAACCGTGGCTAAGCTCTCCCTAATTACATACCATTACGAAAGCTACTTAATCAGTACTCGTTTAATGACCTTGTCATAAGTGTCTTACACTCATAGGATATCCTTAATCTCTTAGGGATAAATCAATTCTCATAATATGATTCTATTTTATATCATGATAATCATTATATACTCCTTCATGAAAAGTCAGTTACTATCAAATAGTAATTAAGTCATTTATTACAAAGACAAATGACCCATGACCACATTTACTTTTCATCTATCATGTAATGCCAATGAGAGGATATCATTTATACATTTCTTGGATTATGAATTCCACTATTGTGAATAATGCTACATACTGCAGAAGTCGCATTCCTAACACACCAGCTTTTAATTCCTTATCTATTTGAACTCAGACTTTGACTTACATCAAAGTATATAAGTCACGTATACATAATCCATCATCCACTCAAAATTAAGGTATGTCATATTATGAACATCACAAGTGAATAAATCTATAAACAAATTTAGGTTCTATTTTACTTATGTCTTGTTTGATGTACTGTCACTCTAGTCAGTCACATCTATGCCTCTATCTTCTAGGAGTTATTTACTACGATACTCAAGATAAAACATCTCCCCAATTGGACTTGATAGACGACATATTAGTTTTTCAATCGGTTTGTTCATTTTCAATTAGACTAAGAACATGTTTAGGTTCATCTACTAATATAAGTTGTCCTTCCCTATTACGATCCAACCAATAATACTGCTTAGTATTAGTTAAACATTAGATAATCAGTGACTACTATTTTCTTTCATTTTATTTGTGTGCAAAAACCATTAAGGATAATATAAAAGGGTAGTAATGTAATTTATAGATATTTTTATTAATCTAATTTTTTCGAAAAATACAAGTATACAAAATGAATATACTACATTTAGGGCACCAGATCCAATAGTAATGTTAATGAGAGGATATCATTTACCCTATACTGGTCTATGAATTCCACTATTGCAAATGAGGCTATATCATGAAGAAGTTGCATACCCAATGTACCAACTTTAGGCTCTATTATCAATTGAACATAAGCTGTTAATACATCAAAGTATATAAGTCATGCACACTAGTCAGTCACTTACTCAGGATTGAGGTAAGTCACATTATGAACACCACCAGTGAATAAATCCATAAATGGATCTAGGATTCATTATACATTGGTCATGTCCAATGTACTGTCAGTCTAGTCAATCACATCTATGTCTCTATCCTTTGGGAGACATTTGCTTCAATACCTAAGACAAGATATCTTCCTATTTGAACTTGATAAACAACATATTATTCTTTTAATTGATCCGCTCAGTTCTAATTAGACTAAGTGTGTGTATAGGTTACCTACTAATATAAGTTGTTTTCTCGCATTACGATCCAACCACATAATGTCAGTTCAGTACTAGTTTAAACGTTAGATAATCAATGTGTCAATATTTGCTTTCATTTTTTTTGTGTGTGTGTGTGTAAAAATCATTGAGGACAATATAGAAAAGATATTAATGATAATGATGGATTTTTATTAAACTAGTGTGTTTGAAAAATTACAAGCACATAGGCGTAATCACTATACTAAAGGTGCTAGATCCCAACATTGTATCCATATCATAGAGTTAGCTACTTGTAATTATACAAACTATAAACTTATGTTTAGAGGTTACACCATTACATATAGCTTAGATATGTTCAATTTCAAAAATCTTTTCACCATAATGATGTTATCACAAATCACCTTTATTTGCCTCAACTATTAGTGCATACTTTAATCACTTTTCCTTTTTACATGCAAGAAACATCTAAGATTCATGATTTTGTGGTAGATTGTGTAGAATACAATCTATGTATGGTAGATTGTGTAGAATACAATCTATGTATAGAGGTTAAATAAAAAAGAATCAATCTACCACAAAATTAATAAGATAGTGCATTGTGTAGAATCAGTAAGATAGTGCTTTAGCATCTTGGATATTATATGTGATTAAATAAAAAAAAGAATCAGTAATGACCACATATAATATCCAAGATGCCAATGTACTATCTTATTAATCATGAAAGAGTCGTCAAGATTTTTGTACCTTAGTATGGATAGTTTGTGTACATTCAAGATATATATGACTATGGTCTAACACTCTTTACTATTAGATGCACAAGATTTTCCATAAAAAAAGTTTTTCTCATTGAGTTGTATGTTGATTTTTTTTTAGTGAAGTTCTTTGTGGCCATTAGCAAATCTTAACTTTCAACATCAACCTCTTCATCTACTACCATGTTAAATCTTTATTTGTAAAGAAACAATATAATAGCATTGCATGATTACTAAACATAAATTCACAAGACATGAAACTTTGATACCATGTTACAGTTCAAATTTCATTAACTTGTGTTCGTTAAGCAAGAAAACGAAAGAAAATTGATAGAAAATAAGAAAGAATTTCTGTAAATCTCATAGAATTTCATCATATTGAAAAACTATTATACAAAGTCTTTATATACAAGTTGTTACTATTGGTAATGCAAAAGAAGAGGGCAATCCCACATTGGTTGGGAAAAGGCTTTTGAAAGGGTTTAAATATAACATTGCTTCTTACCTTCTTTGAGTAATTAGAGTTAAAGGTTTAACACGTGCACGTCGTTGTCGCCTGACCCAGTCTGTGTTTTAGATAAAACTTGTTCAACAAAAAATATTTTTTGACTACTATGGTATTTTAGGAAAATATCTTTGTCAATTTTATCTTTTTGCCCATGCATATTTTACTACTTTGCCCTTCAGAATACTGTATAAATAGGTCATTTCTCTCACTTTTTCACAACACAACAAAATAGCAAATAGCTTCTACCATTCTTTTTCTCTAAAAATTTTGGGAGATTGGCTTTTAGGTGGGACCGTCTACGACCCTTCCAACTTTTCCTAGGAATTGAACCTAGTGTGGTTTATCTAGGTTTCTTCCAATTTTTTTCTCGATCTTATTTCCCAATTCCTTTTTAGAAAAGCAATATAAATTTTGTTCCACTTTCTTTATTCGGGTATATGAATATAAAGTACTGTGTTAACCTTGGGGGCGATGTCCATTACTCGATTCCACCGATCAAGGCAAATTTGCTTCTAAAGCAGTGATTCTTCCACGACACAATAATTACTTCATTATTTATTTCGCTCAATTTATTTTATACAGTTAGTGCTAAGGAAATATTTTTGCAGTAGTATTTTTCCAACAATTACTAACTATACTATAACTAATACACTAAACAACTAATTAATGACATGATTACTAAAAACTACTTTCAACCATAAGCTTACTAAACTAAGAGATTAATTGAACCAACTGGATCAGCTGACTTAAAAATATATCTATTTTTAATAAGTTGATTCTTATATTCAACTTCACACTCAATTATTTATTCTAGAGGTTGAATTTAAATTCAAATTGAGTTTTTCAATACTAATTAAAAATGTAAAAACTTGATAGATTTGTCTTATAAGTTAAGTATTAGGTTATACAAACTCTACTCATTCAATAGTTCAAACTACTCAGTTACACTTTTCGTTTTCCTTTTTTAGCCAAAGCTTAATAAACAATTAAAGGATACTATACTTAATCGCATTGTGATGCCTCATTAAAGAAGTGAGAAATGAGTTTTAAAATTTCTCTATAAACATAAATTAAATTATTTATATTTAATTTTAAAACCTTCAAACATTCTCATTTATGCCATTAAAACTTCTCACAGTATAGTTAACATACAATTGTATATTATCTTTCTACCAGCTTATTCCCATTGTATATGATTACACCACTGCTTGTATTCCTGCAAAATAATCAAATAAAATATGATTTCAATTAGATGAATCAGTAAAATATGCAAACAAAAATAGAAGAATATGCAGACTACAAGTAGAAGTACTATACATGTAGCCTATTTTAACTGGATTTATATAATTGTTATGGGTTTACTCAAATTTTATAAGGTCATATGTCTATATCCAATATGCCAAATATTTATGTTGTATGTGAATATTTTTAAGAAAAATGAAAGGTGGAAACAACATGATCACAAGAGTACAATTTTTTATTAAATGACAAATTTTAAAAATAAATTATACATACTTTATGCCAGGATAACATAAATCCATCAGACAATTTTTAATATGTAACTTACAGTATAGGGGTGGCAAATATGCAAAAAATTCTGGATTACTAAGTTAGTAATAAAGCGATCCTGCACAAACAAAGAATAGTAATTGATTAAAGACTATATATTATATATTCAGTAATATTTATCTCCAGAAATCCACAGCTTTCATACCCTCCCACCAATTCCCTCTTGAAGCACCGGTGAAATTGCTTCCATTGGGATCATCATCTTCTTCTTTCTTCTTCAACTGTGCATACAAAATACCAATAGCAGAAAAAACAAATCCCTGATAATTTCTTCCATTCATATCATATTCAACTATTTAACGTCTATATAAATTTAGATATATTAATAATTTATGTCAGATAGATTTTGATAAATTTGTATGGGAGGAGAAGAAGGTTGATTTAGTGGTGGTTTATCCCGGAAGGGTGGAGAGTCACCATAAAATGGTGGTGAAAGATGACAACTTATGAAAGGTCTCATGGGAGCTTGGTTGTGAGAGAGACTTTTTTTTTTATTGTACAGAAAAGGGATCTTTGATGGAACCCATGTATACCCTATTATAGTGTAGGATTATGTGATACAATGGGAACATACGTGTGATGAGGACAAACATGTATAACACACACAATTTTTTTTTTCCTTGTTGTAATCGTATCTTGTTTAATATATATTTTTAGTTAAGGGTTACTAGATGTGTGATACACTTACATAATTGGGAGCGTCGGTGGTGTTGGTTGGAGAATAGTTTTCTTGGCCTCCATAGTGGATGGATGAGCACAAATTGCAAGGTGCCACTGTTCCATTGTGATAAATGGATGAACTTTTATCTTTGTTAGTTGTGCCACTGCTTTGTCCCTTGCCATCAATGGTTTGATCTGAAACTAACATGTACAAGATTCACATTATATTCTTTCATCCATGCATCTTTCTGGATTCATCACTTCTTTTGACAAGTCAGTGAGAAAATGCTTTACACAAGTAAATTTGTGTATCTAGACGTGACAACAGAAAAATAGCACGTACATACTCATATATCATATAATACAATTCATTAATGTATTAAAATTTAGGTTAAAAATTCTACTATTAGCCTGTACTTTACAAAATTAGTTATAATTAATTTAATATCTATATTTTAATTTAGTCATTTTTAGTACATGTACTTTTTAAATTTTTAAATTTCAGTCCTCAACAAACAATAACTATTAAATTCATTAAGTTAAATAATGCTATTTCCAAAATCTGAGGTGACAAACATATTACTCACTTAAAATCCAGTTAATAGATAACGATTATCATTTACTCAAGATTGAAATTTTAAAATTCGAAAAATATAGAGATTTAGAATGATCCAATCGGAGTATGGACTAAATTTACAATTATACGCATAGTATAGGACTAGTAATTGAATTTAACCAAACGAATTTAAAGGCTATTGTTTGACTCAGGACTAAAATTTCAAATTTTTGAAAAGTATAGGGACTAAAATTGATCAATTCCAAAAAAAATAAGGATTCAAATTGATCATATTAAAGTACATAGATTAAATCTACAATTTTTCCAAAGTACATAAACTTATAGCAGATTTAACCTAAAATTTATATAAATACATATTTATTATAATCACAATTATGACACAACAAAGTACATAAAAACAGCACATGCATACGAATTTTCAGATACCTGGATTTCCATATATGGCTGGATGGGGCAAACCTTGATTGTTCCATGAGCCCATTATTCCAATGGAACTAGAGTTCCTCAGCACCTAAAATAGAAAAAGAGAACAATGTAGACCATATTGCAGCATAACTAATTCCACTTAAATCAACCAACAAAATCTATAAACATTACAACAACAAGAAGGATAGTCATGATAAAAAGAAGTCGAAGCATAGTTAAAAAAGCTTAGATTTGTATCTTTTCAAGAATCATTCACTTAAAAATATAAATTCCATTATCTTTTTATCATCTATCAAAGCTAATAGGATGAAGTTCTAACAAGAAACATGATTGATCTTCAAATCCGATTCTTGACTTCCAATCAAGAATTACCTCTCCGTACATAAAAAATTCACATATTATGTCCTAAAAGAGTAAAGGGTACTTCTCTTTTCTTTTCTTTTTTTCTCTTTTGCATTCTAAATCATCGAAATCAACAAAGCTGATCATATGTGAATACATATTGATGAACAAAAAGCCTAAAAGAACAACTTTTACCACAGATGGAGGAGGGAAAATAGTCCCAAAAATCCCACTTTTGGATGAAGAAGGAGGGTCCTTGGGACCAAAGAGATGATCCAATGATGATAATGATGATGATGATGTACTTTCTTGCCTTTTGTTTTCCATACCAGAAAAAATGTAAGACCTTTTGTCTTTAGGTTTAGCTTTTCTTGACATAAAAAAGGGTTTTCTTTGACAAACGAACAAAACAAAACTACACTTTGATAGATGGAATATCTTTTTATTTTTTATTTTATGTTTTATTGAACAAAAAGGAACTAATAATACTAATGAAAGACGGATAGAGCAGCAATGGGAAGCAAAGAGAAAAAACTTTGTGAGAAAGAAGACTGCAGATGACAGACGGTGTTGAGCTATTTATAATCCCCCAATAAAAGGGTTCATCACCTTCTTCTTCAACCCCACGAAAAAGACTGTAAAATGTCACAATTGTTATTTCAGTATTTATTTATTTTTCTTGTATTATATTCCTCTAAACAGTCACTATAATTAACATTACATACCTAATAACAATAAATATCTATCCATCTATACTTACTATTATTAGGAGTTGGTTTAAGTTGGTATCAATGTCACTCAATTAATTGGATTGTAACTTATTTAGTGGTAAAATTATCAAAAGTTTAATTATTTTGTAAGGCAATAAATATTATTTTAAAGGTATTTATATTTTCTTCTTCTTCTTTGTTGTAACTATTTTTTTGGAAAAACAGGAATCGACTTAGATTTTGAAAAATGAAAACGAAAAACGAGAGTCGCCACCAATCTTTTTTGATGAGGTGTGATCGGATCACCTTAAATTAATCATTTTAATAAAAGTCAAGATTTACTAAAACGATAATTTTTGGTCTACGAAAATCAGAAAACGAGTTCGGGAGTCGGTTACGCACGAGGAAGGATTAGCACCCTCGATACGCCCAAAATTGGTACCTAGTTGATTAATTAATGTCTTAGTGTCGAAGATTTGAAAACTTGAAAGAATTTAAAATACGATCCCTCTTTATATTAACGCTAAAAATGATTAAATAAATTAAAACGGATGTTAAGGACTCTCTCATCTCGAAGTAATAAAATATCATGCCCAGTAAGTTAGGACATGACACCTCGAACTTTGAGACTGAGCTTGCCTTTTATTTGAAATTAATGTATTTTAACTCCTTTTAAAAAGGATATTCGGTTAATGAGGGTGAACGAGGAAAATTGAAACCCAGTAAGTTAGGGCACGTTTCCTCGAATTCCCGAACACCGAATATTGCCTTTATTTGCGAAAAATCTTATTTCGAGGTAACAGAATGTCATACCCGGTAAGTTAGGGCACCACACCTCGTATCTCCGAAAATAAGCATTTTTAAAACTCGTATTGTGGTTTAAAAGAATATTCCGTTATTTTGGTTAAACGAGAAAAATCAAAACCCAATAAGTTAGGGCACGATTTTCTTTAAATTCCAAATACGGAGTATTGCCTTTATAAAAGAAGTAATTTTGGGTTGGATAAAACACAAATTCGTAATAAAACGAGATAATAGAGAATGCATGAGCAAATAAAAATTTTAGTATTGATGGGCATAACATAAACACGAATGTGAACGATAGCAATGATTAGAGCACAAATAAATGAATAAAAAGAATAAAAAGAAAATAACGAACAAGCTAGGAAATATTCAAATTAGAAAGAACTAGTAATAAATAAACAATCATTATGTAAAACCAACGAGTGATAGTATAGTAATGATGATAACAATATTAATAATAGTAATAATACAAATAATAATTTTGGAATGATGTATGAAAGTGTATATATGTATGTGTATATATAAATAAGTAAATAATATATAAAGTGAGTGAAGAATAAAAAAATAAAATAAAATAAGTGTATTTAAAGAGTAATGGATAAAAATATAATAATAATACAATGGCAGTAATAATGATAATAATAAAGTAATAAATCATAATGATAATAGTAATAATAATATAAGTAAATACAGAGAGAATATGTATAATAACATAATAATACCTATATAAAATTAACTAACCTAATAACAAGATGATAATACTAGTAATAATAATAAGATGGAAAACAATAATAATATATTAATAAGAATGAAAACAATATATTTATAATAACGATAAGTAATAATAATAATAATAATAGTATTAGAGATATACAATATATAGTATTAGAGGTAAATACATAATATATGCATATTAGAAATAATCATAATATTAAAAACTATTAATAAACTACATAAATATACACATAATATATATGGATGTATTAAAATAATAATAATGTTTAAAAATAATAATTATTAATAATTTAAAATATATATATATGCATGTTAAAAAATTAGTTGAAGCTAAAACTAATAATAATAATAATAACTAATAATGTAATATAATATAAAATAAAAATAAAGAAATAATAGTAATAATACGATTAATAATAGAGATAGTAACAATAATATATATATACATGAATAGTACCAATAATAATAAAAATATTAGAATAATTAATTTTAATAATAAAGTAATTAAAAAAAGGATCGAATCGAATTAAGAATAAAAGACTTGGGGCAAAATTGAAATAAAAAAAGAAAAGGGGACCTATTTCAATGTGCACAAATAGGGAAGGACCAAAAAATGAAATAAACCCCTCCACTCAAAACACGCAGCAGCATCGAGGACCAAATTGGAAAGTGCAACAAATTATAGGGCCAATTTAAAATACTTAAAAAAACCTGATTGAAAATCATAAAAAAAATGGAATGACCAAAATAGAATATATCCCATTAGATGTAAAACACGCGAATCTCCTTTTAGGTCGGGTCAGATTTCGGGTTTGGCCCCAAAACGACGTCGTTTTGGGGCCTTTTGAACCAATCCTAAAACGGTGCCGTTTAGCACCCTTATATAAACTAGATTTTTTACCAAAAAATCATTTATCCCTCCCTTTTTTTTAAAAAAAACTTCAGACTCTCTCAACTCTCTCCAAAACTCCGGCCAAGGTCCGACCATTGGCGCCGTCGTGGACCGCCGATCACCGGCGCCGGAGATCGCCTCCTCCGGTGGCCGGAAATCGCCAAAATTTCTAGAGAGGATCCCCTTTTCGCGTAGAACTCCGATCTGGAGTTAGAAATACCGAAATCTCATCGGAAATCTTCGCAAGGAGGGGAAACCCTTCGGCTACTATCCTTCCAACGGCGACACAACCGGTAAAAGACTCCTCCCTTTTCTTCTCTTTGTATTTTATACTTAGAATAGATTTAAAACTTCAAAAATGAAAAGGGAAAAATCGAAAATAGGGAAAGAAAATGCAAGATTAACCTTTTGTTTTTATTTTCTCTTCTTTATTGCTCAATCCTTTTTTGTATTGATCTCAAATCTGTTTTTTTGAATATTGAAAAATCTCTCTTCTTTAAAATACAATCGGGTCCCCCCTCTCCCTTTACATTGAAAATGAATGGCTCTTTATAACCGATTATGCAAAGTCCCATTGATTTTTGTTACTGTTTGCTGTGTTTCTGCTTCTGTTGCTGCTTTTGCTCTCTGTTTTTGTTTTGCAGGTGATGAGATGATGGGACGGAGGCAGTGCAAATGGAGGCAAGCGTCGGTGGTGGGTTTGAGCTTCTATTTTGGGCCCAAAATTGGGCTTGTACATTCTTCTTCTTTATCTTTTGCTAATATATCTTAAAAATGCATACACCAGTATGCCGTTTGGCACAACACGCCTTTGTCTCTTACATTTTTATCATTCTTGTTTATTCTCTTTTCAATCTTTATTTTCTTCATCATTTCGCAATAGTCAATTAAATAAAACAAATTCCCATTGAAGTTGGTAGTTCGGTGGTACTGGGGCTACGATGGAAAGAGGATTAGCAGATCTGAGTTTAGATGATGGTGAAGAAGAAGCTTTACCTGTTCCAGAGGAAATTGAATCTCAGAGTTTGGCATATAGCTTCTATTTGGTAGGTTGTTTCTTCACTGCAAGTATAGTTTATTTTCCAGCCATGAGAAATACAATGGCGAATTTATGACATCCAATGAATGGGGTGCAAATCTCAGATCTAGGTAAGAAAAGGTTCTTATTTAAGTTCTTTAATGAATTGGATATCAATCGGGTTATTACAGGTGCTCGTTGGACTTTCAACAACCATCTGTTAATTATCCATATGATGCAGAAGAATGAAGATCCAATATTAGTTCCCTTGGTGTACTCTGATTGGTGGGTTCAAGTTCACAATTTACCACTAGGGTTTCTTAAAGAATCTATGGCGGTGCAATTTGGGAACTTTATTGGCAAATTTCTAGAATATGATGTTAAGCAAGTTTCCCGTGGCTTCATAATTATCTTCACATTAGAGTACAGACTGACGTCCGAAAGCCATTAAAGAGGCGAAAAAATTATGATCTCTGCTTTTAATTTTTCCTATGTAAATTTTAAATATGAAAAATTAACCCTGTTCTATTTCCTATGTAGGTGTCTAGGACATGAAGATAATTTCTGTCCAGTGAGGTTAAGTCATGGTATGCAAAAAATGGAGTTGGGTTGCGATTTGTCGTTACATGCACAACCAAAAATAGTTATTACTGTGAATAACATCTGGCTGATGGAGGAGAGAGAGGATAATTTTTTTGGAAAAAATTGGAATGGGCAGCAACATGAGCAAAATTCAAGGAGTAATTCGGGGAGTGAATCATGGGCTAAGATCAATCCAATTCTGGAATTTAATCTGGAAGGTGTGACTAGTAAAATAGAGGTGGTTGGTCAACAGATTGGCCAAGAATCACATAGTAAATTGGGGAATGATTTGGTAATCAATAAAAATCTTACAATGAGACTGGAATAAGGAAAGAACCGAAGGTGGGGGGGATCTTCGAATAGGCTGGGTCTAATGATTATGGAATGTAATTTGGAGGATGACCCAATTCAAAATACAGATGGGAAAAAATGATAAAGGTTCGATTATTTGACTGCTAACGTTTCTGATACTCATGATTCATTAGTAGCCATTGATGGGTGCCAAGCCCTTGCTCAATCGATATCGACGACTACTAGTGGGCATGCCGATCAGATACAATGAAGGTCTTATGGTGGAATGTTCGTGGATTGCGGAGTCTGTGAGCAGTTAGAAGATTTTAGCACATGCTGAAAATCTATCATCCCCAAATTGTCTTCTTTATGGAGACAAAACTAAATGTTAATTGCATGGAGAATGTTAGAAGACTGTGTGGCTTTTTTAATGGTGTTGATGTTGTTGCTGATGGCACGTAAGGGGGTTTAAGCATTGTTTTGAATGCGGGAGATCTAGTTACTCTTAGGAGTTATTCTTAGAACCACATCTATGTTGAGATCAAAGAAAATGAGGAAAGTCCACGTGGAGGTTTACGGGTTTTTATGAGGCACCGGATGTGAGGGACAAACCTCTGTTTTGATTGAAACAGAGCTTTTTTTGGGAAGAAGAAGAAATAGATGGTTTCGATTTGAAGCTTGGTGGGTATTGGAGGAATCATGTGAGGGGGAGGTTAAAAAGCTTTGGGAAGACAGTTCGACCTCTTTTATAAATCATATTATTGTGCTTTCTAATGGACTACAAAAATAGGCTGAGAAAATTAATAAGGATAAAGGGCAGAATATATCTTGATTGACAAGAAGATTAGAGGAGTTGAATAGAATTGATCGAACGGAGGAGTCATTACCAGAATTACTTGATGTTAAATTGCACTTAAATTTAGAGATAGAGGAGGAACAGTATTGGGAGCAAAGGGTTAGGGCGAATTGGTTAAAGGTGGGAGATAAAAATACTTCCTTTTTTTCATAATCATGCATCCCAAAGAAGATGTATGGATTAAATTAGAAGGCTACAAAGAGCTAATGGTACTTTGATCAATGATCGTACTGAGATGGGAACAATTGCTAACAGCTATTTTAAAGCTCTGTTAAAATCCAAAGTGATTGGGAATCTGGATCATATATTGTGAGGAGTGTCACGATATATTAAAGACGGTATGAATCAAAGTTTGTTGGTTAGTTATACAGTGGAGGAAGTTTTGGAAGCTTTGAATAGTATGGGCCTGCCAAAAGCTTCGGGTTCTAATGGTCTTCCAGCATTATTCTACCAGAAGTTCTGGCATAATATTGGTAAAGGCACTGGTATTTTTTGCTTGGATATTTTAAATAATGGCCACTTTTTGAAAAGTATTAATAAGATGAATATAGTGTTAATTCCAAAGATTTCGAATCCTCTTATCTCACAAATTTTTGCCCTATTAGTCTTTGTACAGTAATTTATAAAATTATTGCCAAGACTATTTCTAATCACCTTCAAAATGTTTTGGATGTGTGCATGGATGTTGTTCAAAGTGTTTTCGTACTAGGTCGACTCATTTCAGATAATATTTTACTAGCGTATGAGCTGCTCCATACATTCAAAAATAAGAGATCGGGTTGAAAGAGGCTTATGGCATTGAAGTTGGATACGAGTAAGGCCTATGATCAGGTAGGATGGCATTTCCTTAGAGGTATGATGATAAAATAGGTTTTTCATATTTTTTTTATCCACTGTATACTTCATTGTATTAGTACAGCGTCATATTCTATTTTTATAAATGGAGAAAAAGATGTAACACCCTGATTAATTTATTTTTGTTTCTATAAAATTTGACACAATTGTGTATTTACTTCAGTGGTTAAGTGTTCTGAGTGTGTGTATGAGGTATTGGGTTAAAGTTCCATTTTTGCCAAATTTTGTTATTTTTTATCCAAGCCTCACTTTTTTGGAGTGAGCTTATATTAAATTACTTGTAAATCCATATTAGAATGAGCCTGCTAGTTCAAATGGTAAGGGAGTTGGTGTGTTGGAGGTCCTGTGTTTGAATCCCTACGCAAGTAAAGATGTTATACTTTTGCTCGGTTATGTGTTAGAGTTTTAGTGGAGTTGGAATTTTGAGGCGACTGAGAGTTAGTGGGAGAGTGGGAGAAAATCTGGGGAGATACCATATTTGTTCATTATTTCTTTGTTTATTCCAATTTTTTTCTCTCTCTTCCTTTCTCCCATGCTGATATTCTCTGCACTTCCCTCTTGTCAAAATTTCCTTTTCTAATAGTGATTTTTGGCTTTTCGGTTTTGTTGTTCGCTTTTGAAGGTAAGGGTTGTTGTTGTGTTAAGGGGAGCTTTCATCTTGTACTTTTGCCTTGGGTTCAAGGTATGATTAATTCGATAACCGTTTTGGTAGGTGTGCTTGAGGAAAATCAAGACCCATCAATACTGTAGTGGAGTTACGAGGTTGCGATTGTCTAAGGTAAGTCTTTGGATAACTCAAGTGCAAATTTCTGTTGTGGTTTTGAGTTGTAGCTAAGAGGGCATCTCAGTTGGATTCGTTAATTAAAGTAATTGTAGATATTTCTATGGTTAATTTTAGGTGTTGTTTGCTTCGGGATAATTTTCGCATCAAATTGATACCAGGTATGTACCCGAAACGCGAAAAACTGAGTCTCAGCAGAAGCCAAAAATGATCACTGTCGATGCCACACGGGCGTCTGGATGGCCTTGTGTGAGACATGGCTGTGTGGTTGACGAAGGCATGGTCGTGCACTAGATACGGCCATGTGGTGGCCGGAGTGTGACAGTGGGGGCCACACTGGCTTGTTGGCCCATATTTCTGAAATTTTCCTTAGGGTAGCACGGGTTGTTCAGATCAATTGAGGGCCTATCGTAGGGTCGGTAAGAGCTAACAAACCTTAAAAATTGTAGATCTGATAGTCTGATATTCTATTCTGAGTATGATAATGCTATGCATGTCTGATTAATCTGTAATCTGTATATGAGCATGTTGAGCATCTTAATCTGTTATTTCTGAATTTGCTTTCTGTATTTGTTTTGGGTTGGGCTTTGTATATGTGGAGGGAGTGTTCTGTATGGTGATCATAGTCTTTATTTTGGCACCCTGGCTGCATATTATTTGTTATGTATCATAATGGCATGATATGGTTTGTAGGGTTAGGTGGGTGTTTTTAACCCCACATGGTGTGATGGGATGGTTGGAGTTGGTGTTTAGAGGATGGGGGTAGGATTCTGATTATCTAATCTGTAAATTTGTATTTGTTATCTACATCTGAGATGGACATGAGTCTGAATTTGTACCTGATTATATATATGTGATGTTTGTATGTTTGCATGCTTAATTCTGTTATGTTACACACTAAGTTTACGAAAACTTACATCTATTGTCTGTTCTGTCCAGGTAGTCCACAGACTTAGGCGGATCAATATGGCAGAGACTAAACGGTGACCACTCAACCGTAAAATGTTTAAATTTAATAATTTATGGTTTTTATATTAAATTTCATATTACTTGAGACTTTGTAATTTTTGGGACTCTCTAGACTGTATGGACTTTTAACCATTGGTTTTGGTTTTGGATTGTTTGTTAACCTGCGTGCTTCGATAAAATGTTTTAGGATAACGACAGTTTTATACAACTAAAGTTTTTCTAAAAATACAAATCGGGTTTCAAAAAGGCATTGGTTTTGATTATACTTCCACTGTAAATAAGTTTTGGCAAAGAAAACAATTAATTAACGTTTTCGATTTTGGTTTCGAAAGATTTTGAGATAATAGGTTAAGATGAATTAATGTAACAACTCCATTTTCAAAACCCATTCTTTGTGACATCTTTGGATTCAGCCATAACGTCTAGGCTAAGTTTGGGGTGTTACATTTAGTGGTATCAGAGTCAGGTTGCAAAACTCGATCGTGAATTTTGGGTTCCACAATTGTGTTTCAAAAGAATTGGTTTTTTTTAATATTTGAATAAGTTGAGAAAGTATGTGGTACACCAAGTCTCTGGCGTCGATCCTGTAAGTATTTCTGAAACCTAGATAGAACTATTCTGAAACAATGTAGGTAGTACCTTTTAAAAATGTACCGAGTTAGCTAAAGACTGAAACTTCTGAAAACATCTCTGAACTTTTGATAATCTATGCATAAAATATTTGTTAATAAATACTAGAACTAATGCATAAAACTTTATAATGTAGATAAATTCGAATTATACAATGAGAGCTCATAAAAATCACGGACGTGGTACTCATGGCCTTGGTAGAGGCCATAGAGGGCTCGAGCTGAGTCTTCTTCTTCAGGTAGTATACCGTACTTAGATACGAGTGAGACACCATTTTCACCTGCTACTAAGACTAGGTCTCAAAGCCATTCGGCTGGGGACAACGCACTGTCCCAAGCCATGCTAAGGATATTGGAGAGGGTCTCTGGACCCCATCTTGGATCAGGGCCATGGGTCAATAACTGAATGACTCCGGTCTAATGGAGCTAAGCTATTCAGAGGTGTCACTGGATTCGCCCCTATAGTGGTCGAGTATTGGTTGGAGGCCATTAAGAGGATTATGAATGATTTGGACTATACTCCAGAGCAAAATTTTAAGGGTGCAGCCTCCTTGCTTCACGACGAGGCATATCAGTGGTGGTTAACGGTTGAGGAGGGTACTCAGCCTGATCATCTGAACTGGGATTTCTTTAAGACCATTTTTCAGAGTAAGTAGTAGGGTAAGCGATGTGGATGCTCATAGGCGTGAGTTCATGAATCTCACGCAAGGTGATAGATCTGTGGCCAAGTATGAGGCCGAGTTTCTAACGCTGAGCCGCTATGCTCAAGGCATGGCGGCGTTTGAGTATGAGAAGTGTGTCTATTTTAAGGATGTCTTGAGAGATAGTCTAAGGGTTCTGATTGCTCCACAAAGAGAGTGTGAGTTTGTAGTTTTGGTTGATAAGGTAAATTTTACTGAGGAGGTTCAGCGCGTGGAGCGCCAGAACAGGGACCGTGAGAGAGGCAAGAACAAGAGGGATTCAAAGCCTTTTAGTTCTATTCTAAGGCCTAAGAACAAGGTCAGATCTGATGGGACAGTTAGAGTGGGGGCTTCTGTTGCTCCTACTGGGATTCAACTGTGTGGGGATTGTGGTAGGCGCCATCCGGGCAAGTTGTAGAGGAGGATTGGGGCTTGTTTGAGGTATGGGTATTTAGAGCATCTGACTCGAGAGTATCCACAGCGAGCTGATCAGATACAAGTTTTGAGACCGGGTTCTGCGCAGCCTCAAAGGACAGCTCAGCAGCCACCTAGGGCCTTGAGGATAGAGATGCTTCAGATGTTATCACCAGTACGTTCTTAATTTTTGATGTGCCTTATACTGCTTTAATAGACATTGGTTCTACTCACTCCTTTGTAGCTAGCACTGTATCTAAAAACCTGGGGATTTCTGTTAAGAGCACTTCTAGTGAAATCACTGTACTAAGCTTGTTGGGGTAGTCTGTTCAGGTTAGTAAACTCTATACAGATGTTCCATTAGTGGTACAAGGGGCTGTCTTTCTGGAAAATCTGATGGAGTTTCCATTTGGATAGTTCGATTTAATTTTGGGTATGGACTGGTTAGTTAAGCACTGAGTCAGTTTGGACTCTACATCTAAAAAGGTTGTTCGAAGGACCAAGGATGATATAGAGGTGGTTGTGATCAGTGAGCATCGAGATTATCTTTCCAATGTGATCTCTGCTCTTGTGGTTGAAAAGTTGGTTCGAAAAGGGTGTGAAACATATTTGGCTTACGTCAGTGTTTCTACTTCTAGGGACTCTACTATCGGGGATATTAGAACTGTAAGAGATTTTCGGATGTCTTTCTTGAGAAGTTACCAAGTTTACCTCCAAATCAAAAAGTTAAGTTTGAAATTGAGCTTCTACCGGGTACAACTCTAGTATCTATCGCTCCATACCGTATGGCACCAAAGAAGCTTACCGAGCTTAAGGCTCAACTTCAAGAGCTTCTGGATCATTGTTTCATCCATCCTAATGTGTCTTCGTGGGAGCGCCAGTTCTATTTGTGAAGAAAAAGGATGGCACCATGAGGATGTGCATCGATTATCGGAAGTTGAATAAACTGCTTGTGAAGAACAAGTATCCATTTAAGATGATTGATGATTTGTTTGATCAGTTTCGAAGATTGATCTATGTTCTAGCTACCATTATTTGGGAGTTAAGGAGGTGAATGTTCATAAGACTGCATTTAGGACTCGTTAGGACATTACGAGTTCCTAATTATGTCATTTGGTCTGCGAATGCTCCGGCTACATTCATGGATCTAATGAATTGAGTCTTTCAGTCGTATCTGGACCGGTTTGTTGTGGTCTTCATCGACAATATTTTGGTTTACTCTAAGACCGATGATGATCATGATGAGCATCTTAGAGTAGTGTTTCAGATTCTTCGAGAAAAATAGCTCTACGCTAAGTTGAGCAAGTATGCGTTCTGGTTGCGTAAAATAACTTTTTGGGGGCATGTAGTTTCTGCTGAGGGGATCCGAGGAAAATTGAGGTTGTGCTTAACTAGAAACAACCTAAGAACGTATCTGAAATCCATAGTTTTTTGGGTCTGGCAAGTTATTATTGGTGGTTTGTAGAGGGATTCTCCTGGATTGTAGCTCCTTTGACTAAGTTTCTGCGCAAGAGTATTCCTTTCGTTTGAACTGATGCGCAACAATTGAGCTTCGAGAAGCTCAAGTCTATTCTGACTCAGGCTCTTGTTCTCATACAACCTGAATCTGGTAAGGATTTTTGGTCAACAGTGATGCATCGTATGTCAGTTTGGGATGTGTATTGATGCAATATAGGAAGGTTGTGGCTTATACGTCCCATCAGCTTAAGACACATGAGGGAAACTATCCGACGCATGATCTCAAGTTGGCGCATTAGTTTTTGTATTGAAAATCTAGAGGCTTTATTTGTATTCTGAGAAGTGTATTATTTATACTAATCACAAGAGCCTGAAGTACCTCTTTACTCAAAGGAGTTGAATCTTAGACAACATTAATAGATTGAGCTGCTCAAAGATTATGACTGTAACAGCCCGTTTTTAGTCAAATCAAAACAGCGATTTTGGGACAACAAATCCAACGTCAAAATAATTATTTTATTATTATATTAATGTCTACAGCATGATAGTATGATTGTGTAAAAATATCGTTAAGAAATTTTATCGTTTGAGTGCTCAATTCGATAAAAATGACTAAATCACGTAAAGTGTAAAACTTGAGTTCTATAGGCTAAAGGTATTAAATAACTATAGAACCTTAAAGTATAAGTCCTTATGTGGTAATTAGACCATTTATGTTGATAGTGGATGTACATAGCTTGGTATAAGTGAAATTTGTGATGTTTTAAAAGGTTAATTTTGTAATTAGTGTTATAAGTTATTTTAATTAAAGAAAATACGAAATAAAACACTTTCTTCTCCATATTTTAACCTAAAGAACCTGGCACCATAGATAAAACAAGGAGAAGGTTTCGGCTAGGCATTTTGTTTTGCATTGTAAGTGATTTTTGTCTCGTTTTTAATGATTTCTATGTTTTTGATATCGTTGCAACTTAATCTAGCTAGCCCAGGGACTAATTTGCAAAAATTTTAAAGGTTTAAAGTTTTTCCATTAACGAATGTATATGTATTTTAATGTTTGATGATAGAAAATGTATGGTTGTTGTTAGATAACCAACATTTGTAAAGTGATTTTTGGTAAAATTGTCAATTAGGGATTAAATTGAGAAATGTGAAGATTTTGTGGTAGAAATGTAAATAAATAAAAAATATGGGCTGCTATGATAATAAGGGAAATTCGGCTAGCATGGGTAGGGACCTAATTGCATGAAATTATATTTTTATGAGCTAAGGACTAAATTGTAAATATGTTAAACTATTAGGGGAAAAAGTGTAATTTTTCCATAATATGATTTTTTGGCTAAATTGAATAGAATGATAATTGAATAAGTTAAATTTGATATTATAAGAAAAATGTTCGGATCTAGATCGAGGAAAAAATAAAGTATTGGACTATCAATCTATTTCGTCGTTTTTGTGAATCGAGGTAAGTTCATATGTTAATAAGCATTAATATAATTGTGTTTTAAATGCTTTATTATTGAATTAATTGTAAATACGACCTTACAGATACGTTCGACAAAGATTTAGCAATGCAAAATCCTGGTTGAACCTTAAGAATAGATTAGGATACGAATGACATGTCATTAGGGGTTATGTGTTTGGGTGCTGGTCCGTACGTCCTATTGGTGGCTGAGTTATCCGGCATATGTTATGGATTCTCATTAACTTGTGTAAGCAGCACTGTGTAGCTACGTTATGACTGTCAGCTTGTGTGAGCAGACCCATTGATAGCTTAAGAGTGAGCATTATATGATATATGAGATTGGGATAGCTTTGGCTATGTATTTGGAACTTAGGGTGCGAGATTCTCAAGTATCTGATGTTATTCTGAATGGTTCAATAGGTATATCAAGGATATGTATGAGTATGAGATTGATACGAGTTAATACATGTATGTACATGAACTATACAAGCATTGAATGGAAGAAACTTTTGAATTTCATATCTACCCTTGTGAATGAACATGTGATAGATTTGTGGATCAATATGAGTTATGTTACGTTATGTTAATTGCTTAAATTATGTATATATGGTAAGTTTTACTTTAAGCATACGAGCTTGCTAAGTTTTATAGCTTACTGTGTGTACTTTTTCGTGTTTTATAATGAATATCGAAGCTTGCTCGGATTTGGGAGTCGTCAGAGATCTCATCACACTATCAAGCTATCATTTTGGTACTTTTGAACTTATGTATTTGGTTATATGGCATGTTTAGGAGTTCTGGTCATTTTGGTATATATGTTAGTAATAGATTTAGCCATTTGATTGGCTTGTAAATGATAAATGTTTGGTTATGTGTATAGCCATGTAAATTGGCTTATTTTGGGATGCCTGATGATGTATATATATAGGTGCAATTGACTTTTTGTTATGTGATTGGTCATGACTATATGATGTTTATTATGCATTAGTAATTTGAATACCATATGGTTGAAATTTGGAGATTTGGTATGCATGTGATTTTAGGGAAGAAAGTGCATATATGAAGTTAATTAGTTAAGTGATTTGTGAATGTGAATTTTGTATGATTTGAATTGGTAAAATATGATGTGATGAGTCATATAGTTCTTGGTATGGAAATAGCATGAATTAAACTTGATTGAGATTAGTTGAATGCCTATTTATGCCATGTTATATTGCATTAGATTTTTGTAAGTGAATGAAAGTTTGGGTGAGAACGATGGCTTGGTAAATAACCTTTTTTTGTCCACATGGTCAGTGACACGGGTGTGTGCCTCAGCTGTGTGTGACACATTGTTGGGTGACACGGACGTGTGTCCCCTGGTGTTTAATTAGAAACCAAGTCAGTATGCTCCACATGGCTTAGCACATGAGTGTGTGACTTTGTCGTGTGGCATAAGTCAGTATACCCTACAGTTTTGGCATGGCCTAGCACATGGCCTGGCACACAGACGGGTGAGGCCATTTCGAAGGGCACATGGGCATGTGGTTGGCCGTGTGACCCTAGTTAGGTAGTTACACAGGGTTGGACACGAGTTGGGACACGGCCATGTAATCCCATTTCGAATGTCCACACGGCTTGTGACACGAGTGTGTCTTTGGCCGTGTGAGACACACGGACGGGCCATACAGATGTGTGTCCTCTGTATTTTGAAAAATTTTCTAAGTTTTCCAAAAATTTCCTAAGTTATTGGTTTAGTCTCGTATCACTTCTAATGCATGTTTTGGGCCTTATAGGCTCATATTAGGGACAATGTGATTGATTGAATGACTTTTATTTGGGATTGATAAATATATGAGAAATGTATATCTGTTTAAGTAATAAGTCTGGTAATGCTCCGTAACCCTATTCTGACGTTAGATATGGGTTAGGGGTGTTTTAATGACTGCACGATAGTGTATCATCTTGGTAAGGCCAATGTGGTGGCTGATTCTTTAAGTCATAGACGGATGACTGATTTGATGGCGATGTTCACTGACCTTAGTCTATTTGATGATGGGAGTCTATTAGTTGAGTTGCAAGTTAAGCCGACTTGGCTTGATCAAATTCGAGATAAGCAATTAGGGGATGAGTCTTTGGGTTTATGGTTTCTTCAGATTGAGAGTGGCAGCACTACGGATTTTGGGTTAAATAATGATGGGATATTATGTTTTCGAGTCAAATTTGTGTGCCGAATGATTTGAATTTGAGACAGTCGATTCTGAAGGAGGCGCATAGTAGCCATTATGCTATGCACCCCGGTGGTAATAAAATGTATCGCGATCTACGTGAGTTGTATTGGTGGCTGGGATTGAAGTGTGAAGTTACTGATTTCATTGTTCGTTATCTGACGGGTCAACAAGTTAAGGCTGAGCACCAATTGCCTTCTGGTTTGCTACAACCCACTTCAGATTCCTTTATGGAGTGACAATGGACTTTGCTAGTGGGTTGCCCTTAACACCCGTTAAGAAAGACTCTGTTTGGGTCATTGTGGAGAGATTGACCAAGTCTACTCACTTTATTCTGGTTCAGACAGAGTATTCTCTGTAGAAGTTAGCAAAGCTGTATATCTCTCAGATAGTTAGATTACATGGGGTTCCTGTGTCGATTATTTCTGATAGAGATTTTCACTTCACTTCTCGGTTCTAAAAGAAAATGCATGAGGCTTTGGGTTCAAGATTGGACTTCAGTACTGCTTTCTATCCTCTAACCGATGGTCAATCTGAGAGGGTGTTTCAGATACTGGGGGATATGCTTTGGAGTTGAGTGATTGATTTCTGAGGTAGTTTGAAGGATTATTTGCCACTAGCTGAGTTCGCCTATAATAATAGTTTCTAGTCTTGCATCCAGATGGCACCTTACGAGGCTTTATATGGTCGTAAGTGTCGTACTCTACTATGTTGGACTGAATTGGGTGAACTTCGAGTTTTGGGTCCTGAATTGGTTTCTAAGACTGAAGATAAAGTTAGACTAATTCAGGATCATCTGAAGACATCTTCTAATAGATAGAAATCTTATGCAGATTTGAAGAGGAATGATATTGAGTACTCTGTGGGGGACTTCTGTTTCTTAAGGTTTCCCGTGGAAGAAAGTTCTGAGGTTCAGTCGTGAGGGTAGGGTCGTATCGAATTCTGAAGCGTGTGGGACTAGTCGCTTATCAGTTGGACCTACCATCAGAGTTAGACCGTATCCACGATGTGTTTCACGTTTCGATGTTGAGGCGGTACCGGTCTAATCCATCTTACGTTGTCTCTATTGAGGAGATAGAGGTTATACTGGATTTGACTTTTGAAGAGGAGCTGGTTCAAATTCTGAATCGAGATTTAAGATTTTAAGGAGGAAGTGCATTCTATTAGTAAAGGTTTTGTGGTGAAATCATGGCACTGCAGAAGCCACGTGAGAGCCTGAAGACTCGATACGTCAGCAGTATCCTCATCTGTTCTTATCAGGTAAATTTTGAGGTCAAAATTTCTTTTAGGGGGAAGATTTGTAACGCCTTGATTAATTTATTTTTGTTTCTGTAAAATTTGACACAACTCTGTATCTGCTTCAGTTGTTAAGTATTCTGGGTGTATGTATGAGGTCTTGGGTTCAAGTCCCACTTCTGCCAGATTTTGTTATTTTGATCCAAGCCTCACCTTTTTGGAGTGGGCTTATATTAAATTACTTGTAAATACATATCAGAATGAGCCTGTTGGTTTGAGTGGTAAGGGAGTTGGTGTGTTGGAGGTCTTATGTTCAAATCCTTGCGCAAGCAATGATGTTATATTTTTGGTCGGTTATGCGTTAGAGTTTCTGTGGAGTTGGAATTCTGAAGCGGTTGAGAGTTAGTGGGGGAGTGGGAGAAAATCTAGGGATATGCCATATCTGTTCATTATTTTTTGTTTATTCTAATTCTTTTTCTCTCTCTTCCTTTCTCCTCTACTGACATTTTCTGCACTCCTTTCTTGTCAAAATTTCATCTCCTAATCGTGGTTTTTGGCTTTTCGGTTCTGCTGTTTACTTTTGAAGGTCAAGGCTATCGTTATGTTAAGGGGAGCTTTCCTCTTCTACTTTTGCCTTGGGTTCAAGGTTTGATTAATTTGGTAACCATTTTGGTAGGTGTGCTTGAGGAAAATCAAGACCAATCGGTGTTGTAGTGGAGTTACGAGGTTGTGATTGTCTAGGGTAAGTCTTTGGATCACTTAAGTGCAAATTTCTGTTGTGGTTTTGAGTTGTAGCCAAGAAGGCATCTTGGTTGGATTCATTAATTAAAGTAATTGTGGACGTTTTTATGGTTAATTTTAGGTGTTTTTTGCTTTGGGACAGTTTTCGCATCAAATCGATACCAGGTGTGTACCCGAAATGCAAAAAATTAAGTTTCGACAAAAGTCGAAAATGATCACTGTCGATGCCACACGGGCGTGTGGCCGGTCGTGTGGATGGCCGTGTGTGAGACACGGTCATGTGGTCTATGAAGGCATGGTCATGCACTAGACACAACCATGTGGTGGCTAGAGTGTGGCCGTATGGGCCGCACGGGCTAGGTCAAGTTGGGCATGTGGGCCCACACAGACATGTCACTTGAGTGTGTGGGCCCACACGGGCATATGGGCCCATATTTCTGAAATTTTCCCCAGGATAGTACGGGTCATTCCTTTCAACTAAGGGCCTATCGTAGGGTCGTTAAGGTCAAACAAACCCAAAAAATTTTAAATCTGGTAGTCTAATATTTTGTTCTGAGTATGATAATGCTATGCATGTATGATTAATCCGTAATTTGTATATGAGCAAGTTGAGCATGTTAATCTGTTATTTTTGTATCTACTTTCAGTATCTGTTTTGGGTGGGATTTATATATGTGGAGGAAGTGTTCTGTATGGCGATCATCGCCTTTATTCTGGAAGCCTGGCTTCATATTATCTATTATGTGTCATAATGACACGATATGGTGTGTAAGGTTGGGTGGGTGTTTTTAACCCCACATGGTGTGATGGGATGGTTGGAGATGGTGTGTAGAGGATGGGGGTAGGATTCTGATTATCTGATCTGTAAATATGTATCTATTATCTGCATCTGAGATGGATATGAGTCCAAATCTGTATCTGATTATATATGTGATTTCTGTATGTTTGCATGCTTAATTCTGTTGGGTTACACACTGAGTTTACGAAAACTCACACCAATTGTCTGTTCTGTCTAGGTAGTCCAAAGACTTAGGCGGAACAGTGCGGCGGAGACTCAGTGGTGGCCACTCGACCGTAAACTGTTTAAATTTAATAATTTATGGTTTTTATATTAAATTTCATATTACTTGAGAGTTTGTAATTTCTAGGACTCTCTGGACTGTATGGACTTTTAACCATCGGTTTTGGTTTTGGATTGTTTGTTAACTTGCATGCTTTAATAAAATGTTTTATGATAACGACAGTTTTATACAAATAAAGTTTTTCTAAAAATACAAATCAGGTTTCAGAAAGGCATCGATTTTTATTATACTTCCGTGGTAAATAAGTTTTGGCAAAGAAAATAATTAATTAACATTTTCAATTTTGGTTTTGAAAGATTTTGAGATAATAGACTAAGATCAATTAATGTAACAACTCCGTTTTTAAAACCCATTCTTTGTGACGTCTCCGGACTTGGCCATAACGTCTAGATCGGGTTTAGGGTGTTATGAATGGTGCCAATTTTAAGCCATCTAAAGGACTACGTTAGGACGATCCCTTGAGCCCTTACTTGTTCTTATTTTGTGGAGAGGGCTTATCCTATTTAATGCGGTTGGCAAGGCAAGAAGGGAAATTGCAAGAGCAAAAGTTTGTAAGGCTGCCCCTCCAATTACCCATCTCATGTTTGCGAACGATTGCATTCTTTTCGGGGAGGTCACAAAAATAGGGATTAATGTCATCAAAAATATTCTTAATGAATATGAATCCTGCTCAGGTCAATGTGTGAATTTTGAAAAGTCAATAGCCTTCTTTACTGCTAATGTGGCTGAGCAGGATAAGGACATGGCTTTTTGAGTACTTAATGTTCGCTGCTCTACAGACCTAGAAAAGTACTCGGGTCTACCAAGTATGGTGGGAAGGAGATGAAAGAGGGCATTTCAGGGCCTTAAGGACAAACTAAACCAGAAGATCAATGGCTAGGATCTTATTATGACGATTACTAAGTCTCGGTTGAACCTTATGAATTTGTTGGATACAAATAACATGTCATTAGGAATTTCATGTTTTGGGTGCTTGTCTTGAATGTCCTTCTGATGGCTGAGGTCCTTCATTTGTTACGGATACTCCACAGCTTGTGTGAGCAGAATTTTGTAGCTTACATTCTGACCCACAGCTTGTGTGAGCAGGCCCATTTCACAGCTTGTGTGAGCAATGATGTAAAGGAAAGGTTATGGTTATATGTTTAAACACACTTTGTGTGAGCTTTCCTTAGTATTCGATGATATTCTAAATAGTTCAATGGGCATGAAAAGGAAAGGAATGGTAAGTGTTCAAATGAACCATATCATGTATTCATGAAAAGGAAATGATGAATTCAAATGAATTATGTTCTTGTAGAAACCTGATGTTTAATTCAAGTAACTTATGTAATAATGCACTAACTTGTGTATTGTTGATGATGATGCTTAGGCTTGTGCCAAGCTTGTGGTTGGATTACATTATGTTTATTCTTGATGTTATTTAGATGAAATGGTAAGTTATGTTTCATGTTTTACGAACTTACTAAGCATTATATGCTTATGTAGCTTTCTTTCCTATGTTTTATAGATAATCGGAGGCTCGATCAATTTGGGAGCTCGTTGGAGATTTATCACATTGTCTAGCATAAATATCGATATTTTTTTTATGTTTTGGCCAAGGTTATAATGTCATGTATAGATGGACTTGTATTGGTACTTAGTTGAATGTTAATTGATGAATTTATCATGTTTAAGTTGTTTGGATTTAGTACCTTTTGATGATTGCCAAATTATGTCATTTTGGGTACTTCTGATACATGAATGGTATGGCTCAAATGGTATGTTTTTGATGAAGTGTTAATAGCCATACTTTTGGCATGATTTGTTAGAAGTTGAATTATGTTTGATGATGGAAATGTGATCAAATATATGCATGTTTAAGTAAGTTGTTGATGTATACATTTGAGGTGCCTTGAATGGCATATTGGTTGATTGGTTTAGAACTATTGAATTGGTCATTATATGCATGTTTTGGTAATGTTTTGATGTCTTGATTATGTGCACAAAATGCCTTTAGGTGTATGCATGGTTTGGTATTGGAAATGGCTTGATTTTGGGCAAATTCATGTCTACACGGCCTGAGACACAGGCGTGTGACTCAGCTGTGTGTAACACATGGCCTGGCGGCATAGCTATGTGTCCACTGTAGGTTTTATTGCATGCAAGTTAGGCAGTTACATGGCCAAACACACGGCCTGGCACACGGACGTGTGACACAGTCGTGTGACCCTACTCAGAGAGTTATACGGGTGAGGACATGGGTTGGGACATGGCTGTGTGTTCGTATTTCGATTGTTACACAGTTTGAGACATGGGCGTGTGTCTAAGCCATGTGAGGCACACAGCTATGTGATCCCTACAAAAAAATTTTCTAACTTTTTCTTGAACTTTCTAATTATTTCCAATTTAGTCCCCAATTATTTCTAATGCATTTCTAGGGCCTTGAGGGCTCAATTTAGGGATGACATGTATGCGAATGAATTATATAAGTTATGTTTTCAATAATGTATGAAATTGATGTTTTAATGTTTCGTTTGTATGGTAATGCTCCGTAACCCTAATCCCATGTTACGGGTCATCTGTAAAAATCAATTTCGATGCTTTTTTTAATAAGTAAAGGAAGGAATCGTATTCTGGGTTAGTAGCTAGAAATGACAAGGTAGAGGTTATTTGTTCAAAGACAATCATGCATGCACACATATCGTCTATTTTTGCTACTAAAGTGGTGGCGTGCCACTAAGCGATCCAACAAGGGTTAGATCTAAGTCTATCAATGGTAGAAATTGAAGATGATGCTTGATCAGTGATACGAAATCTAGAATGACAAGTGAAGGATAGATCTGAGATAGAAATCTACATAAAAGATTCAAAATAGCTCTGTTTTGGTTTTGATTCTCGTCTTTTCCATTTTACCCACAGAGAAGCAAACAAAGTTGCTCATATTCTAGCACCGAAAGGAATAAAGAGAAGGGAGAATACTTATCTGATGAGAGGTGTTGCTCCTTTCGCAACGGAGGAGATTGAAAAAAATTGGAGAAGGGTGGAATCGACGAGTTGAACCCGGCTGCTGCAAGTTCCCTGCGAGCCAGATAGGAAAATGGAAAGATGAACTGATGGAAAAAAATTATGTTTTAGTATGAGAAAGGTTTTTGTTTTTCTGATGGAAGTCTAGTGGATCTCATTGTTGATAAGTATGGTGGCTTCTCAAGAAAAGGGCATTAACTATCAGGAGCATTCTTATTTAATTTTAATAGTTGAGACAACAAAAGTCTCTAGAGCTTCCTCTGGATTTTACTGAATTTGGGCCTATTTTCTTTTTTGTTTGGGCTGTGTGCTACTATTTTAGTTTGGACTCATTTGTAGTCTTTCTTTTGGGGCTTTTCTTTAAATAAAGGATCCAGTTTTATTTCAAAAAAATGCATACACCAAATCATGATATTTGAACCTTAAATATTATCAACTTTACTATTCCAACTTTATCATTTCAACCAAAACCACATTCGATTTTTATATCAATTTTTATATAAATTTTCTCACTTATATTGTGGGTTTTCCATAATTTAATAATATGGTAAAAAAAGACCTCAAACTTGGGATAAAAAATCAATTAGGCCCCTCTATGAAAAATACACTCAATCAAGCCCTCGAATATCCAAATTGTGTCAATTAATCCCTTTGGCAAATGTTTTTCTATCTTTAATCATTACATTGCTAGGTCAACAAAAATTAAAAAAAAATTTAAATTTTTTATATTCAGAATGAATCTGGATAAATTGTTATCCAAGTTCAAATAAACTTGATTCATTTCTGACTTAATTTTTTTAATTTGTAAAAAATTATTCAAAATTTATAAAAATTTCAAATAAAGTTATTAAAAATCATTTAAAATTTTAATTCCAAGATGACGCCAGACATATGGTTGTCAAGGTTCATTCAGAATCTGGACATCATATGTCAAGATTCATTTCGAATGGTTTTCTACATTATTTGAAGTTTTAAAATTACTGTTATTTTAATGACTTTTAATTTATTATTCTTCATGTTATTTGATTGATTTTTATATTTAAATTTTTTAATTTAATAATATTAAAATTGTTCCAAATTGTTTGTTCTTTCATGTAAATAAAAATGTTATTAATATACTCAACCGAAATGTTCATAGAACTAGTTTATTTGTTTTAATAATTTCAGATAATTATTAGTTATGGTCAAGTACATCTAGTGCTATAAGAAAATGATTATGATAAATTCATAAGAAAATACTTATGATAAATTCATACTTTTTTAACTTTATGAGGAGAATTAATAAAATTATATATATTTATTTTTGTAATGAATATCTTATTAAGTGGATATCCATCATGATCAAGATAAAGTTTTGATATACTTTAAATTTTAATAGTTATTAGAATTAGATATCTACTTCTTTTATATTTCTTATGTCTATAAATTTAGACATGATGAAGCATTGTAAATCATCCATTTGATCAATAAAGTACATTGTTTATTGCTTTCATATTTTCTTTATTCTTTATTCTCTCCGTCTCTTTTTATTTTATAACACGTTATTAGCAGGATGATTCTCTATTTTTTCAAAATCTTTCGAAGTCATCCCACAAGTAAAATTTCTTTTCACTTTAAACTTTCTCCCTTACAACTTCATCTTCAGGATGTTGAAAGATTCAATCTCAGAATGGATTGTGGTTCTTATTCCCGATCTTTGATTTATAATTGCACAAGCATGGGTAAAGAATAGATTTGTCAAGGTGATGACGATGATGATGTTAAAGATCTTCAAGTATATTTTACTATATTTTATTTATTATATCATGTTTATTATAATTGGAGACTAATCATGACAACAAGAATAAATAGATTCTAATTTAAAATCCACGCATGTTTGCGATGCTGATTATGAAAATAAAAGATATACTCATGGACCACTAAAAGTGAGAAATAGTTATAAATAAGAGAACAATGAGAGTTCTCAATATAACTTTTCAAAGGGTAAAGATAACTTATGTTATCAATGTAATATGAAAGGTTATTGGCCTCACATGTGGCATATGCCCAAATATTTTGTTTCTGTTAATATTCTTGGAGGAATGATATGGAAACGTAGTAATGAATTCTATCATTGCAGATAGAAAATATTTATCTTATTTGGGTTTGAAACAAATAAATATTATTCCAATATTTGATAGTACAAAATTAGTTGAAAGCTCTAGGAGAGTTAATATATCACTATCTAAAAAGCACAAAATTTGTGATGGTTAATACATTACTTTTAAAAGTTATTTGTAATGAATCTCATATTGAGATTATGAATGAGAAAAATATTATATTTCATATGACTAAAAATGGGGATTGAATTATTAATTTATATTTATTTTATAATCTTTGTGATATTCTTTTGTCATTATCCCTATTAAAGGGTTAAAACAAAATATTTAACTATGAGATATATACTTATGAGCAATAGAATATGATAATTCTATCTAAAGCTTATTATGGTTGGATGCACCTAAAGTTGTAAGTTTTTTAAAAAATTGAGTATAACTCTACATTATTCGAATAAGTTCTCAATTAAAATTTCGTGGTAAAATATTACTGATAAGAACTTGCAAGAGAGAAAACTTATGAACTTATGTATGAAAAGTTATTAGTTATGTACATGTTGTACATCTGGAAAATAAAATCCACTCTCAATGTTTTCTATTAATAGATTTTTAGGCAATTGAAGATTTTGGCATATTCCCTGAAGCAAATACTGCATCTAATTATTTGGAAATTATATTTATTGACTTAGTGGCATTATAGGCTTCACATTGATTTAGACATTTCTAGTAGTAAATGTCACAATAGTACATGTATATGGATATAAATTAAAAGGAATGATAATAAAATTATCAATTTGTTACAATTTAGTACAATTGAAACACATGTTAAAGTAAACAAGAAGTTTACTAATACAAATATGTTTACTACTTGATGTAACTAGTTAGACCATCCTGGCTAGTATATGATGCGAAAATTAATTGAGAATTCATATGGCAATCCATTAAAGAACTAGAAGATTCTTTAATTTAAAGAATTCACATTTGTTGTTTGTTCTCAATAAAAATTTGTTCTTAGAAACTCACTAGCTAAAGTTGAGATTTAATGTCTTGCATTTTTTAAATGAATATGGGCCCATTCATCCACCATATAGATGATTTTGATATTATATGATTTTGGAAGATGCATCTACAAAATAATCAACTCAGAACCTGTCATTTGCGAGATTGCTTGTTTAAATTATCAATTTTAGATTATGCTACTAAAACAATTCATCTTGCTAATGTTGGTGAGTTTACATCCCAAGTTTTCAATGATTACTGCATGTCAATTGGGATAAAGGTTGAACATCCTATAGCTCATTGTAACACCCCAAACCTGGCCTAGAGGCCAAATCTAGAGATGTCACAAAGAATGGGGTTTGATGTCGAACTCTACATGTTAAAACCATTTCAGTTTTTAAAACTACTATTTGCCTTTATCCATTGTCAAAACGTTTACTCAATTAATTACATAGTCTTAAATCGTATTTAATAGGGGAAGTTTATGAAAAGAAATTAGTTCATGTTCTTAGAAAAACCTTTGTTTTAGTAAAAATCATAGTTTTCAGATATCAATCACAAAGTAAGTACTAAAATGAAAATACAAATCCAAAAGAAAACCAGCCAAAAAGTCCAGAGAGTCGGATTGTTACCAAAATCTAGAGATAATCTTTAAAAATAAAACCATAAACATAGCCAATTTATGAACTCGTGGTCACCGAGAGGCTCTATCGTACCGATCCGCCTAAGTCTATGGATTACCTGACAAAACAGACAACAAAGGTGAGTTTACAAAAATTCAATATGTAACCCAGCAGAATTAAGCATATAGAATTATATACACAGTCAGAAAGAGATACAGTTCCAGATTCAAAATCAGACCCAGATCCAGAATACAGATACAGATATGCATAAATCCTGCCCCCATCGTCTACACAGCATCTCCGACCATCCCATCACACCATGTGGGGTTTAAAACACCCACCCATCCCTACACACCACATTGTGCCCTTAAGACATATCAGAATATATGCAGCCAGAATATTGACGCTTAACACCGAACAGAATACTTCCTCCATACATATAATCCCACCCCAATAAAAAATACAGAAATAATAGATTAAACATGTTTATATATAGATAAGAGAGTAATCAGAAATGCATAGCACTATCATACCCAGAACAGAATATTAGACTATCAGATCCACAGTTTTAAGGTTTGGTTAACCCTTATCAACCCTACAGTAGGTCCACAGTCGATCGGAGCGACCTGTGTGACTTTAGGGAAAACTTCAAAAAATGGGCCTACATGGCCGTATGGTTTGCCTATGTGGGCCCACATGCCCAGATTTTCCCTGACCCGTGTGACCCACATAGCCTGGACCAAAACCCATACGCTGAACTTGGCCTAGCTCGTGTGGCCCAGATGGCCACACGCACGACACCACACGGCCTTGTGTTGTGCACGGCTATGCCTTCGTCGAACCGCGTGGCCATCCACACGGTCGGCCACACGCCCGTGTGGCGTCGACAGTAGCCATTTTCGGCTTTCACCAAAACATAATTTTTCGCGTTTTGGAAACACACCTTATTCGTTTATGCCGCAAAATCACTCCCGAGACCACCAGTACCTAAAATAGAATACCCAACACCTTTTAGTAACCAAAAACGAGCCTAACACGAATCATCCAATTATGCAAAATCGACTTACCATTTAAAAAAACGACCACCACCTCAAATCAAGTCGTTGAATCAGCGATTTCCTACTTTACAACCTTCTCCTACACCATAGAATTCATCGATTACTACTAGTTATCGACTATCATTAAGATTGCCTACAGTTCAAGGAAAAACCAATCGTTAACAATCACCTAACTACTTACCAAGCTGATTAACGAATCCAAAAATCGAAGCAATGATAGTTGAATAAGAGAATAATAGAAATCCGAAGAATAAAAAAGAGAAAACAAAAGTGGAAGGTAGGGGAAAAAGAGGAAAACGTCAAGAACAAATATTTGGGAAAAAGATTTCAAAAAACTAGACAGAATTAGAAATCTAATAACTTCCCTACTTTTCCTCCCACTAACCCTCTAACTCATAACCACTTCAGATATTCAACTCTACCGAAACTCTATCAGAAAAATGAGCAAAAACAATACCTATGCTCACGTAGGGATTCGAGCATAGGACCTCCAACACACTAGTTCCCTTACCACTCGAACTAGCAGGCTTATTCTAATATGGGTTTACAGAAAATTAAATATAAGCCCACTGAACAAAGATAAGGCTTGATTCCAAAAATCACAAATTTGCCAAAGGTGAGACTTGAACCCAAGACCTCACACACACACCCAAAACACTTTACCGCTGAAGTAGATACATATATGTGACAAATTTTTCAAAATCAAAAATAAATTAATTGGGGCGTTACAACTCTACTCCTTAAAAGAAATTTTGACCTCGAAATTTACCTGATCAAAACAGATAATAATACTGTTGACACATCGAGTCCTCAGGTTCCCATGTACCCTCCTCAGTACCATAATTCCACCATAGAACCTTTACCAAAGGAATGCATTTCCTCATCAGAACCTTAACATCTCGATCCAGAATCTGAACCGGTTCCTCCTCAAAAGTCAAATCCAGCCTAACCTCGATCTCCTCAACAGAAACAACATGAGAAGGATCAGACCAATACCGCCTTAAAAGCAAGACGTAAAAGACATCATGGATAAGGTCCAACTCTAGAGGTAGCTCCAACTGATAAGCAACCGGTCCCATACACTTCAAAATTTGATACGGCCCTATAAACCTGGGGCTTAACTTGCCCTTGCGACCAAATCTCACAACTTTCTTCCTTGGAGAAACTTTAAGAAACACAAAGTCCCTTACAGAGTACTCGATATCATGCCTCTTCAGACTTGCATAAGATTTTTGTCTATCAGAAGCAGCTTTTAGACGATCTCGAATCAATCTAACCTTATCATCAGTCTCACAAACCAACTTAGGACCCAAAATTCGATGTTCACCCAACTCAATCCAACATACTGGAGTACGACACTTACGATCATATGAAGCCTCGTAAGGTGCCATCGGTATGCTAGCCTGGAAACTGTTATCATAAGTGAACTCAGCTAGACATAGATAATCCTCCTAACTACCATAGAAATCAATCATGCAACTTTGAAGCATGTCCTCCAATATCTGACTCACCTCTCAGATTGACCATCGGTCTGATGATGGAACACAGTACTGAAGTCCAATCTCGAACTCAAAGCCTCATGCAATTACTTCCAGAACTGGTAAGTGAAACGAGGATCTCTATTAGAAATAATCGAGACAGGAACCCCATGCAGTCTTACAATCTTAAAAATGTAGAACTTTACTAACTTTTGCGGAGAATAGTTCGTTCGAACCAGAATAAAGTGAGTAGACTTGGTCAGTCAATCCACGATAACCCAAACAGAATCCTTCTTAGTGGGTGTCAAGGGCAACCCACTAACGAAGCCTATTGTCACTTGTTCCCATTTCCATAAGGGAATCTTAACTGACTGCAACAAACCCGAGGGCAACTGGTGCTCAGCCTTAACTTGCTAGCACGTCAAACATTAAGCAACAAAATCTGTAACCTCGCACTTCAAACCCATCCACCAATACAACTCACGAAGATCCTGATACATCTTATTACTACTGGAATGCATAGCATAAAGGCTACTATGCGCCTCCCTCAGAATTGACTGCCTTAAATCAGAATCATTCGGCATACAGATTAGTCCTCGAAAACATAGTACCCCATCATTATTCAATCCAAAATCCGAGGTGCTGCCACTTTCAACTTGACGAAATTGTCATCACCCAACTTCTTATCTCAAATCTGATCAATCCAAATTGACTTAACTTGCAACTCATCTAACAGACTCCCATCATCAAACAAACTAAGGTAAGCAAACATTGCCCTCAGATTAGTCATCGCTCTACGACTTAGAGCATCAGCCACCATATTGGCCTTGCTAAGATGATATTCAATCGTGCAGTCATAACCTTTGAGCAGCTCAATCCATCGATGCTGTCTAAAGTTCAACTCCTTTTGAGTAAGAGGGTATTTGAGGCTCTTGTGATTAATGTATATGATACACCTCTCACCAAAAAGATAGTGCCTCTAAATTTTCAACACAAAAACCACTGCAACCAACTCGAGATCATGCATTGGATAACTTCCCTCATGTGTCTTAAGCTGACGGGATGCATAAGCCACAACCTTACCATCCTGCATTAGAACACAACCCAAACCAATATACGACACATCACGGTATACCACAAACTCTTTACCGGATTCAGGCTGTATTAGAACAGAAGCCTAAGTTAGAACAGACTTGAACTTCTTGAAGCTCGATTGCTGTGCATCAGTCTAGACAAATGGAATACCCTTACATAAAAGGTTAGTCAAATGAGCAGAAATCAGAGAGAACCCCTTGATAAACTACCGATAATAACTCATCAAACCCAGAAAGATACCGATCTTAGATACGTTCTTAGGCTGTTTCCAATCAAGTACAGCCTCAATCTTTCTCGAATCAATACAGATCCCCTCAGTAGAAACCACATGCCTCAGAAAAGGCACTTCACGCAACCAGAACTCACAGTTACTCAATTTAGCGTAAAGCTATTTCTCACGTAGAATCTAAAGCACTACTCTAAGATGCTCATCATGTTTATCCTTAGTATTAGAGTACACCAAAATATCGACGATGAAGACCATTACGAACTGGTCCAGATACGGCTAAAAGACTCGGTTCATCAGATCCATAAATGCAACTAGAGGATTTGTCAGACCAAAAAGCATAATTAGAACTTGTAATATCCAAAATGTGTCCTAAATGCAGTCTTATGAACATTAGCTTCCTTAACGTTCAACTGATTATACCCAGAATGAAGATCTATCTTAGAGAACACTAAAGCCCCTTAGAACTAATCCAACAAGTCATCGATCCTCGGAAGTGGATATTTATTCTTCACAGTCAACTTATTCAACTACCGATAATTGATACACATCCTCATGGTCCCATCCTTCTTCTTAACAAATAGAACTAATGCTCCCTATGGAGATATACTAGGGTAGATAAAACCATGATCTAGAAGTTCTTGCAGTTGAGCCTTAATCTCAGTAAGTTCCTTTGGTGCCATACGGTATGAACCGATAGACACCGGAGCTGTACCTAGAAAGAGTTCAATTCCAAACTCTACTTCCCGATTCAGAGGTAAACCCGGTAACTCCTCAGTAAAGACATCAGAAAAGTCCCTCACTATTCTGATATCCCTAATAGAAGAGTCCTCAGAATCAGAAACACTAACGTAAGCCAAGTACACCTCACACCCTTTTCAAACTAGTTTTTCAACCACAAGAACGGAGATCACATTGGACAAATAATCTCAATGCTCACCAATCACTACCACTTCCACATCATCATTGGTCCTTAGAATGACCCCTTTTTATGCACAGTCCAAACTAACTCAGTACTTAACCAACTAGTCCATACCCAGAATTAAATCAAACTCCTTCAAATAGAAGCTCCATCAGATTTGCCAGAAAAATAGCCTCTTGTACCACTAACGGAACATCCCTATAAAGTTTACTAATTCGAACAGACTGCCCAACGGACTTAGTATAGTAATCTCACTAGACGTGCTCTCAACAGGAATCCCTAGGTTTTCAGATGCCGTGCTAGCTATGTAGGAGTTAGTAAAACCTATGTCTACCAAAGCAGTATAAGGCACATCAAATATAAGGAACTTACCGATGATAACATCAGGAGCATCTCTATCCTCTCGGCATTATGCAGCATAAACCAGTACAGGCTACCTCACCTCAGTCTGACCAACACCTCTGTCCCATGCTCTCTCTATATGACCCATACCATTAACACACTTAACCTGTCCACGGCCCTCAAGTGGCTACTGAATTACCCTCTAAGGCTGCACAGAACCTAGTCCCGAAGCTTGCATCTGATCAGCCCTCTGTGGACACTCTCAAATATAGTGCTCTAATGAACCACACCTCAGAAAAGCCCCTATCCTCCTCCAACACTTGCCCGAATGGTACCTACCATAACTGCAGCACAGCTGAATCCCAGTAAGAGCAACAAGAGCCTCTACTCTAGCTGGCCTATCAGATCTGGCCTTTTTCTTAGGCCTTTGACCAGAACTAAAGGGCTCCAAATCCCTTTTGTTCTTACCCATCTCTCGATCCCTATTCTAGCGCTCCACACGCTTAACATCCTCAGTAATCTTCGCCTTCTCAACCAGAAACTCGAACTCCCGCTCCCTCTGTGGAGAAAACAAAACCCTCAAGTTATCCCTCAAACCGCCCTCAAAGTGGACGCACCTCTCATACTCAGATGCCATCATGTCTCGAGCGTAGCGGCTCAGCCTCAGAAACTCGGCCTTATACTCAGCCACAGATCTATCGCCTTGCATAAGAATCATGAACTCACACTTACAAGCATCCACATAGCTCACTCCCACATACTTGCTCTAAAAGGTAGTTTTAAAGAAATCCCAACTCAGACGATCAGGCTGAGTACCCACTGTCAACAACCATTGATAAGCCTCATCGTGAAGCAAAGAGACTGCACCCTTCAGTTTCTGCTCAAGAGTACAGTTTAGATCATTCATGATCCTCTCGGTAGCCTCCAACCAATACTCGATCACATTAGGGGTGACTTTAGTGACACCCCTAAACAACTCAGCACCATTGAACTGAAGTCATTCAGTTACCAACCCTCGGCCCTTAGCTTTAGAATGGGGTCCAGCGACCCCTCTCCAAGATCTTCAACATGGCTTGGAACAATGCGTCATCCCCAACCGAGTGACTCGAGACCCGGCCTCGATGAGAGTAAACGGTGTCTCACTGCACCCAAGTTCGACATCGCTTGAGAGAAAGACTCAGCTCGAGCCCACCTACGGCCTCTACCATGGCCTCGAATACCATGATTGTGCGTTCTACGAGCGATCATTGTAAATTTTAAAATTTATCTACATTATAAATTTTTATGCATCAGTTCTGGTATTTATTAATAGATATTTTATGCATAAATTATCAGAAGTTCAGAATTGTTTTCAGAAGTTTCAGTCTCTAACTATCTCAGTACAGTTTCAGAAAGTAATACCTACAATGTTTCAGAGTAGTTCTAACTAAGTTCCAGAAGCATTTACAGGATCGGTGCCGGAAACTCGGTGTACCATACACTTTCTCAAATTATTTAAAAGATAATTCTTTTTGAAACATAATTTTTGAACCCAAAATTCACAGTCGAGTTTTGCAACCTGGCTCTGATACTACTAAATGTAACACCTCAAACCTGGCCTAGATGTTATGGCTGAATCCGAAGATGACACAAAGAATGGGATTTCATTTTTTAAAACTCCTATTTGCCTTTATCCATTGTTAAAATGTTTATTCAATTAATTACTTAGTCTTAAATCGTGTTTAATAGTGGAAGCTTATGAAAACATTGTATTTCAAGAAATTAGTTCGTGTTCTTAGAAAAACCTTTGTTTTAGTGAAAACCATAGTTTTTAGATATCAGTTGCAAAGTAAGTACTAAAACAAAAATCCAAATCCAAAAGAAAACCAACCAACAAGTCCGGAGAGTCTAATTTTTACAAAAATCTAGAATCTTTAAAATAAAACCATAAACATAGCCGATTTATGAACTCGTGGTCACCGAAAGGCTTCGTTGCACTGGTCCGCCTAAGTCTGTGGATTACTTGACAAAACAAACAACAGAGGTGAGTTTATGAAAACTTGGTATGTAACCCAGCAGAATTAAGCATACAGAATTATATACATAGTTAGAAATAGATAGAGTTCAAAATTTAGAATCAGATGCAGATCCAGATTACAGATACATATATGCATAAATCCTACCCCTATCCTCTACACACCATCTTTGACCATCCCATCACACTATGTGGGGTTTAAAACACCCACCCATCCTTCCACACCACATTGTGGCCTTAAGACACATATCAGAATATATGTAGCCAAGCTTCTAGAATATAGGGGCTTAATGCTGAACAACATATTTCCTCCATACATATAATCTCACCCCAATAACTGATACAGAAATAATAGATTAAACATGCTTATATACAGATAATAGAGTAATTAAAAATGCATAGTACTATCATACCTAGAACAGAATATCAGACTATCAAATCTAGAGTTTTAGGGTTTGGTTGGCCTTTATCGACCCTACAGTAGGTCCACAGTCGATCAGAGCGACCTGTGCGACCTTAGGGAAAATTTCAGGAAAAAAGGTTCACATGCTAGTGTGGTTTGCCCATGTTGCTCACATACCTAGATTTGGCCTTACCCGTGTGGCCCACACAGCCTGACCCAAAACCTACATGCTCATGTGACATGCCCGTATGGACCCACACGCCCAACTTGGCCTAGCCTGTATGGCTCACACAGCCACTCTCAAGTCACCACGTGGCTGTGTGCTGCGTATAGCCATGTCTTCGTCAACCACACAGCCGTGTCTCGCACACGGTCATGCATAAGGCTGGCCACATGCCTGTGTGGTGTCAACAGTAGCCATTTTTTACTTTCACCGAAACTTAATTTTTTTGTGTTTTGGGAACATACGTGATTCGTTTACGTCGCAAAATCACTCCCTGTAACACCCCTCACTCGTGACCATCACCGGTGTCGGACACGAGGGGTTAACGGCCAAATCCTCTCAAGGTACCAACCAATTTGACATTACCAGTCAGGCTGGAAAACTGCATCACCGTCGCCTTAAAAATCATATCTCGAGTTTCAAAACTCGGAAACTGGTTTCGTAAATTTTCCCTGAATTTAGACTCACATACCCATCCATGGATTTATTTCTAGAATTTTTGGTTGGGCCAATTGGTACAGTTTATTAGTTAAAGTCACCCATGTTACAGGGATCAACTGCTCTGACCTTCGCGCGTTACAACTTGAATATCTCTCTGTACAGGGCTTTAATACTGGTTCCGTTTGTTTCTAGTGAAACTAGACTCAAAATGGAATCTGTACATATAAGGCATGACCCCTAATTCTTTCTGGATAATTTATGGTAAATTTTCAAAGTCGCGACAGGGGACCCAGAAACCGTTCTGGCCCTGTCTCACGAGAACTTTAATATTTCTCAGTATACTGCTCATATGGTCGTTTCGTTTCATCCATATAAAAATAGATTCATCAAGGTTCAATTTCATAATTTACTCACTATTTAATTCTACTTCTACTATTTTTAGTGATTTTTCAATCTCATCTCACTGCTGCTGTCCGCAACAGTTACTGCAGTAGACTATGCCAATTTCATGAATCTTTCCTTGGCCTTAATCATCCATCGTACATGACACAAATTATGGCCACCTTATCAAAATTAGAGTTTCTAAGACTCGTGGCTATAGGTTCTAGCATCCCACTCGACGACCGCATAGGCCATTTTCACATGGCTTAAAGTTTACAACCCACAATTCGACAAAATATAATAGCCTATACATGCCAAATGTTCTTCAACAACGAAAACAATACCACAAGATTTCAGCCGGTGTGATGACTTCAACGACGGTTCCGAGCACGCAAACGATACGAGTCCAAGAGACCTAAAATTGGTGACAAGAAAACACAGAGTGAGTTTACAACTCAGTAAGTCCTAAGCATTCGACAATCATCCATCAATAAAATTATCACAACATGAAATAATGTACGAGGCTAGGTACTCCATCCATATCGAAAATATACCATGGTTCCTCGGACCTTTCGGTTCATTCTCATACCAATTCACCCAATGACATTTTATATACTGTTCAATAGAATAATAGAGGCATTTCCATACATCATCTCATTTCCGCAATAATCATACAATCAAATGAACTTTCGTCTATTCCACGATACTTTATTTACGGGAATGCAATTGAAATCATCACATAGATTTAAAACTTACCAACTCAACCCCGAGTATGAACATAGCATCTATTAGCCATGAACTCAAGGTGCTTACTTTTTCCGCTGTCCGTACTCAACTCGATAAAGTCACCCTTCCGTATTAATATTCAATCGAAATATATATATAGAGTTCGCACACATAGTGCTTAATACTCGATCACGCACACTTAGTGCCATGTGATTTAAGCCCGCACACATAGTGCCATATAGTCCAAACTCGCACACTTAGTGCCATACATTTCAAGCTCGCACACTCAGTGCCAATCTCGTCACCGTACACATTTACTTCTCGCACACTTAGTGCCAAATCAACAACTCAATACATCACACCTCTTTTCTTTTCATTCAATACTTTCATCACCACATACATACATGTATATAAATTTATCATTCCTTTCGGCATAATTACATAGACATTATGTCTATTTAAATCAATACCAAATACATGCTTAGTGACTTACCTCGGATGTTGTCGAACGTCTTCAACGGCTATTCAATTACTTTTTCTTTCCCCTTATCCAACTTCGATCCTTTAAGCTCTTGAGCTTGTTTAAGAACAATTGAATTCATTTAATCCCAATTCAAATAGACGATTTAATATAACACATGTATATTATAGGGTTGAGGTACATATGACTTATTGGTTAACTATCAAACACCATACGCATATATACATATATTCTCTAGTCATGCACAACCCAACATCTTACTTGGGCATTAACAACTTTATAGATATATGCATATCTATGTTAAGGCCGAATATATATATATTTAACACATTCTACAATTATGGTTATTTATAATGACTAATATCGTTTTATCTCAAGTCATACTCATAAACACATCCATCCAAATACATTCGTACTTAAACATCATTCGGACTTAACACTCATATCACATTTATAAAACTACATGTTCGAATATACCTATACTTACATTACTTAAACATCAACCCTCAATTTCTTTGACAAAGCACATTCCCGGAAATGATAAGACAATATAACAGCCTTTAATCCAACTTATAATTCATTTACATCACATTCCAAGCATTCACTCTATTCTATCACTTAAAATACAAACATTACTCAATAACTTCCTAGTTCAAATTCGAGTTACACATACACACACAAGCCGATTTCTTTTCCTACCACCCAAACCACCTATATGAACATTTAGCTAACTCATACTTCACCCACCCACAATTACTCATTCAAACATGAAGAAGGTAATCAAATTTCTTCACTATCAACCATGGTCGAATGCTTCATTCACCACCCAAATCCAAATTTTAGCATGGGCTAATTGAAGAACTTAGTAACTAACTTAAGTTAAGCTAAAATCCCCAAAATCTAACATGAATTACTAACCTTGTTTTTGAGCTTATGATGACCGAATGCCATATCCCCTTCCTTCTTTAACTTTCGCTCTTAAGGTAGAAGATGAACACCAATAATTTTTTTTTTCAATTTCCTTTCTTCTATTCGCCAAGGCACCCAAGGATGAGCAACAAATTTTCTTCCCTTTTTTCTTAGTTTCTCACGGCAAAAGAGCATCCACACACATTTTTTCTCATCATTTTTTTTTTTTTTTCCATTTCTTTATTCTCCTTACATAATCCACTAACTAAACATGTTGGAAACATGTTCCTTACCCATAATCTTGTCATGGCCGCCACTCACCTTAGGAAGTGGGTTATTTGACATGCAAGGACAACCATTTTCCCACATGTATTAATAGGCCACCTTACATTAGCCTAGCACATTTCTCAATTTCCTCACATAAGTCCTTTCTAATAAATTTCACCTACAAATGACGAAATTAAGGCACTAAATTTTCACATATGTATATTCATGCACAATAAACATAGAAAATAGTAATTAATTAATTTTGTGTCTCGGTTTTGTGGTCCCGAAACCACATCCCGACTAGGGTCAATTTTGGGATGTCACAACTCTCCCCCACTTAAGAAATTTTCGTCCCCGAAAATCTTACCGGTGAATAGGCTCGGGTATCGCTCTTTCATAGAGTCCTCAAGCTCCCAAGTGGCTTCTTCCATTCCGTGTTTATGCCACAACACCTTCACTAACGGTATTTTCCTATTGCGCAACTCTTTTACTTCACGCCTCATAATGCGAACCGGTTCCTCTTCATAGCTCAAATTAGGTGAATCTCAATCTCGGATGGAGCAATTACGTGCGATGGATCGACCTATATCGTCAAGCATCGAGACATGAAAAACATTGTGAATCTTTTCGAGCTCAGGGGGCAAAATCAAACGATATGCGACTGGACCGACTCGTTCGGATATCTCATATGGCCCGATGAACCTCGGGCTCAATTTGCCCCTACGGCCGAATCTGAGTATCTTCTTCCAAGGCGAAACTTTAAGAAACACTTTATCTCCCACTTGATACTCAATGTCTTTTCGTTTTAGATCCGCGTACGACTTCTGACGATCGGAGGCTATCTTCAGATTTTCACGGATTACTTTTACTTTCTGTTCAGCATCTTTAATCAAATCCACTCCAAAATTTTGTTCTCACCGAGCTCGGTCCAAAACAATGGTGTACGGCATTTACGCCTCGCATAAGGTCTCGTAAGGCGCCATCTTAATACTTGATTGAAAACTATTGTTATAAGCGAATTCAATCAAAGGCAAATATCTTTCCCATGAACCACTAAACTCAAGGATGCAACATCTCAACACATCCTCCAGGATTTGAATTATCCGTTCGGATTGACCATCGGTTTGGGGATGAAAAGTGCTAAAATGCAGCTTGGTACCCAAAGCCTCTTGCAACTTCTTCCAAAATCGCGAGGTAAATCTCGGATCTCTATCCGACACGATGGAAATAGGCACCCGTGTAGTCTCACAACTGAGAACGTACAATTCGGCTAGTTTGTCCATTGAAAATCCGACGACGACGGGACAAAGTGAGCCGACTTAGTCAATCTATCTACAACGATCCAAATCGCATCCTTCTTACTTGTCGACAATGGCGGTCCGGATACAAAGTCCATTGTGACTCGATCCCATTTCCACTCGGGTATCGTGATCGGCTGAAGTAATCCCGATGGCACTTGATGTTCCGCTTTTACTTGTTGACATATTAAACATTTCGAAACAAAATCAGAGATGTCTCGTTTCATACCATGCCACCAAAACCAACGTTTCAAATCGTTGTACATCTTCGTACTCCCCGGGTGGATTGCCATTCGGCTACAATGGGCTTCATTTAGAATTATCGAAATAAGTTCCAAATTCTTTGGAACACACAGACGACTTCTGAACCTCAAACAATCGTCATCATCAATTTGAAACTCTGATTCCTTGTTCAGAACACACTCACCCGTTTTGCAAGCAACTCCTCATCAACTTTTCGAGCTTCCCGAATTTGATGAGCCAACAATGGTTTGGCCTTTAATTGGCTACTAACACATTGTCGGGTAGGATAGACAAGTGTACATTCATTGCTCGTAAAGCAACAAAGTGATTTCGACTTAAGGCATCCGCAACCACATTAGCCTTTCCGGTGATAATCAATGACGAGTTCATAATCTTTTAACAACTCGAGCCATCGCCTTTGTCGCAGATTTAAGTCTCTCCGAGTCATCAAATATTTGAGACTTTTGTGATCCGAATACACATGGCACTTCTCACCAAATAAGTAATGTCGCCATATCTTTAAGGCGAATACGATGGCGACCAATTCGAGATCATGGGTTGGATAATTTTTCTCATGTGGCTTTAATTGTCTCGACGATAGGCCACAACTCGACCTTCTTGCATCAATACGCAACCTAACCCAAGTAGGGAGGCATCACTATAGATGACAAACTCTTTGCCGATTCGGTCAGATCGAACTGGAGCTTTCGTCAAATGGGTTTTCAATTGGTGAAACTTTTCGACACTTTTCCGTCCATTCAAATTTGACATCTTTCAAGCGGTTTTGTCATGGGTGTGGCTATCATCGAGAATCCTTTTACAAACCGTCGGTAGTAACCGCAAGCCCCAAAAGCTCCTAACTTCGGTAACATTCCTTGGAGGTTTCCAATTGACTATGGCTGAAATTTTGTTCGGGTCCACCCGACACCGACGCGGACACCACGTGCCCCAAAAAGCTAACCTCTTTCAACCAAAATTCACATTTATTGAACTTTATGATAATCGCTTATCTCGTAAGATTTGCAACACTAGCCTTAGGTGTTCAAGATGTTCGTTTCATCTCTCGAATAGACCAAAATGTCATCGATAAATACAACTACGAACCGATCCAAGTATGGCCTGAAAATTCTATTCATTAAATCCATAAACACCGTAGGGCATTAGTGAGCCCAAACGGCATCACCAAGAATTCAGAGTGACCGTACCTTGTTCTAAAAGCGGTTTTGGGTATGTCCGATTCTTGGACCCTCAACCGATAGTATCCCGACCTCAAATCTATCTTTGAAAACACCGAGGCTCCCTTTAATTGATCAAACAAATCGTCAATTCGTGGCAACGGATATTTTTTCTTTATCGTCACTTTATTGAGTTGACGGTAGTCGATGCACAACCTCATGCTTCCGCCCTTCTTTTCACAAACAATACCGTGCGCCCATGGAGAAAAACTCGGTCGAGCGAAACCTCTATCCGTCAATTCTTGCAATTGAACCTTCAATTCCTTTAACTCCGTTAATGCCATACGACACGGAGCTATTGAGATCGGCGTAGTGCGGTACAACCGATGCCGAATTCCACTTCTCGAACCGGTGGCAATCCCAGAACTCCTCCGGAAAAACATCCGAATACTCACAAACCATCGATACCGATTCGAGTTTCTTTTCCGTCTCTTTACTTCCCAACACATACGCAAGGTATGTTTCACACCCTTTTCACATATCTCCGAGCGGTCATAGAAGATATTATCGGCACTCCTTTTAAATCAGTAGACTCGACTCGGACTACCCCATTATTTGCACTCCTCAAATCAATGGTTTTCCTTTTGCAGTCCACCACTGCATCATGTACGGTCAGCCAACCCATACCAAGAATAACATCGAATTCATCAAATGGTAGAAGCATCAGATCGGCCGGAAAATAGGATTCTCGAATTATTAGGGGGCATCTCTTGCACACTTTATCAACGAGTACGTATTGACCCAAAGGGTTTGACACTGAATTACGAACTCAAGAGACTCAACAGTAGAGTCTTCTTGGATGCTAAAGTTTCACATACATATGAATGAGTAGAGCCGGGTCAATCAATGCAATCACACTAGTATCAAAGAGAGTAAAAGTACCAGTGATAACGTCGGGGAAGATGCCTCCTCTCGTATGCGGATGGCATATGCTCTAGCAGAGCTCGGGTCTCGGATCGAACAATCAGATCGGTGGCTCCCTCGATTACCACCCCTACCTCCTGAAACCCTCGGGGTCTACCTCTAGCTGTCGCCCCACTAGATCTCGACCTTGCATCTTATTTTTCTCATCTAGCTCTGCAATCCCTAATGAAGTGGTCCTTGAACCACATCCGTAATAAGTCTTGCTATGCAGACTTACCCCAACATTCACCTAGGTGTCGCCTTCCACATTGGGGACATTCAGTCTCTCTTGACGATTATTGCCCACACTAGCTACCGATGTAGCTCGGAGTCCGTCAATGGTCGGGCTCTAATGGAAATTCCCGCATCACCCTCGACTTCTTGGTGTCCTCCCCGAACCTCTTTACAATGAGAACGGAGCTTTACTCGTTGATATTTTATGGTAATCTCTTGCTTCAAATTCAGCCTTCTTCTTCTCCTTCCCAAGTTCTTCCGCTTTGCGTGCTCGCTCGACTAATGTCACGAACTCCTTTATCTCCAAAATTCCCACTAGTAACTTTAACTCTTCATTCAATCCTTCTTCAAATCTTTTGCACATAGCAACCTCATCAGCCACACACTCCCGAGCATACCGACTAAGTCTTACGAACTCATGTTCAGATTGAGATACTGATCATACGGCCTTGCTTGAGTTCCAGAACTCCTTACGCTTCGATCGATGAACCGTTGACTAATATATTTCTTCCGAAATTCGTTTGAAAGAAATCCCAAGTAACTTGTTCCTTTGGGACTATGGAAATCAAGGTCCTCCACCAATAGTAGGTGAGTCTCGCAACAAAGATATAGCACACTTAAGACATTCATCGGTGTGCATGAGTTCATCAAACACTCTAATGGTGTTATCAAGCCGTAACTTCGGCCCTTTCGGCATCATCGGTAACTATGGCCATAAACTCCTCGGCCCCACGCTTCCTAATCAAGTCCACGGTGGTTTACTCAGCCTCACAGGATCAAGAATCGATGGCATTACGGGCTCTTGGGGTGGATTATTTAAATTCGGGAATGGTTGGACAGCCGGATTGGTTCGGGCATATTGCGCGACCCACTCATTCATCATGGTGAAGAAGGCTTGTTTCGCCCTTCATTTTGATTATTCGCGGATGACCGAGGCTCAACAGCGGTGTCCCTTGCGCAGAGCAGCCGCTACACTTTCAACGTCATCCGCCAAGGGTCTCTATCCCGGTTCCATCGCTAATCAAAACAAAAATTTCAACCGTCAAGTCATCACATTATTAGGCACTAACAATTTGGCATGTATAGCTAGACTCACACGCCTATGGTAGTCCTAGAACCGACTAAACCATAGCTCGATACCAATAAAATTGTAACACCCTAACTCGTGGACCGTCGCCGTGTCGGACACGAGGGTTAACGCCAAATCCTCTCAAGGTACCAACCAATTTGACATTACCAGTCAGGCTGGAAAACTGCGTCACCGTCACCTTAAAATAATATCTCGAGTTTCAAAACTCGGAAACTGGTTTCGTAAATTTTCCCTGAATTTAGACTCACATACCCATCCATGGATTTATTTCTATAATTTTTGGTCGGGCCAATTGGTACAGTTTATTAGTTAAAGTCACCCATGTTACAGGGATCGACTGCTCTGACCTTCGCGCATTTCAACTTGAATATCTCTCTGTACAGGGCTTTAATATTGGTGCAGTTTGTCTCTAGTGAAACTAGACTCAAAATGGAATCTGTACATATAAGGCATGACCCCTAATTCTTTCTGGGTAATTTATGGTAAATTTTCAAAGTCGCGACAGGGGACCCAGAAACCGTTCTGGCCCTGTCTCACGAGAACTTTAATATTTCTCAGTATACTGCTCATATGGTCGTTTCGTTTCGTCCATATAAAAATAGATTCATCAAGGTTCAATTTCATAATTTACTCACTATTTAATCCTACTTCTACTATTTTTAGTGATTTTTCCATCTCATCTCAATGCTGCTGTCCGCAACAGTTACTGCAGTAGACTATGCCAATTTCATGAATCTTTCCTTGGCCTTAATCATCCATCGTACATGACACAAATTATGGCCACCTTATCAAAATTAGAGTTTCTAAGACTCGTGGCTATAGGTTCTAGCATCCCACTCGACGACCGCGATAGGCCATTTTCACATGGCTTAAAGTTTACAACCCACAATTCGACAAAATATAATAGCCTATACATGCCAAATGTTCTTCAACAACGAAAACAATACCACAAGATTTCAGCCGGTGTTATGACTTCAACGACGGTTCCGAGCACGCAAACGATACGAGTCCAAGAGACCTAAAATGGGTGACAAGAAAACACAGAGTGAGTTTACAACTCAAGAAGTCCTAAGCATTCGACAATCATCCATCAATAAAATTATCACAACATGAAATAATGTACGAGGCTAGGTACTCCATCCATATCGAAAATATACCATGGTTCCTCGGACCTTTCGGTTCATTCTCATACCAATTCACCCAATGACATTTTATATACTGTTCAATAGAATAATAGAGGCATTTCCATACATCATCTCATTTCCGCAATAATCATACAATCAAATGAACTTTCGTCTATTCCACGATACTTTATTTACAGGAATGCAATTGAAATCATCACATAGATTTAAAACTTACCAACTCAACCCCGAGTATGAACATAGCATCTATTAGCCATGAACTCAAGGTGCTTACTTTTTCCGCTGTCCGTACTCAACTCGATAAAGTCAGCCTTCCGTATTAATATTCAATCGGAAATATATATATATAGAGTTCGCACACATAGTGCTTAATACTCGATCACGCACACTTAGTGCCATGTGATTTAAGCCCGCACACATAGTGCCATATAGTCCAAACTCGCACACTTAGTGCCATACATTTCAAGCTCGCACACTCAGTGCCAATCTCGTCACCGTACACATTTACTTCTCGCACACTTAGTGCCGAAATCAACAACTCAATACATCACACCTCTTTTCTTTTCATTCAATACTTTCATCACCACATACATACATGTATATAAATTTATCATTCCTTTCGGCATAATTACATAGACATTATGTCTATTTAAATCAATACCAAATACATGCTTAGTGACTTACATCGGATGTTGTCGAACGTCTTCAACGGCTATTCAATTACTTTTCTTTCCCTTATCCAACTTCGATCCTTTAAGCTCTTGAGCTTGTTTAAGAACAATTGAATTCATTTAATCCCAATTCAAATAGACGATTTAATATAACACATGTATATTATAGGGTTGAGGTACATATGACTTATTGGTTAACTATCAAACACCATACGCATATATACATATATTCTCTAGTCATGCACAACCCAACATCTTACTTGGGCATTAACAACTTTATAGATATATGCATATCTATGTTAAGGCGAATATATATATATTTAACACATTCTACAATTATGGTTATTTATAATGACTAATATCGTTTTATCTCAAGTCATACTCATAAACACATCCATCCAAATACATTCGTACTTAAACATCATTAGGACTTAACACTCATATCACATTTATAAAACTACATGTTTAATATACCTATACTTACATTACTTAAACATCAACCCTCAATTTCTTTGACAAAGCACATTCAGGAAATGATAAGACAATATAACACCTTTAATCCAACTTATAATTCATTTACATCACATTCCAAGCATTCACTCTATTCTATCACTTAAAATACAAACATTACTCAATAACTTCCTAGTTCAAATTAATGATTACACATACACACACAAGCCGATTTCTTTTCCTACCACCCAAACCACCTATATGAACATTTAGCTAACTCATACTTCACCCACCCACAATTACTCATTCAAACATGAAGAAGGTAATCAAATTTCTTCACTATCAACCATGGTCGAATGCTTCATTCACCACCCAAATCCAAATTTTAGCATGGGCTAATTGAAGAACTTAGTAACTAACATAAGTTAAGCTAAAATCCCCAAAATCTAACATGAATTACTAACCTTGTTTTTGAGCTTAAGATGACTGAATGCCATATCCCCCTTCCTTCTTTAACTTTCGGCTCTTAAGGTAGAAGATGAACACCAATAATTTTTTTTTCAATTTCCTTTCTTCTATTCGCCAAGGCACCCAAGGATGAGCAACAAATTTTCTTCCCTTTTTTCTTAGTTTCTCACGGCAAAAGAGCATCCACACACATTTTTTTCATCATTTTTTTTTTTTTTCCATTTCTTTATTCTCCTTACATAATCCACTAACTAAACATGTTGGAAACATGTTCCTTGCCCATAATCTTGTCATGGCCGGCCACTCACCTTAGGAAGTGGGTTATTTGACATGCAAGGACAACCATTTTCCCACATGTATTAATAGGCCACCTTACATTAGCCTAGCACATTTCTCAATTTCCTCACATAAGTCCTTTCTAATAAATTTCACCTACAAATGACGAAATTAAGGCACTAAATTTTCACATATGTATATTCATGCACAATAAACATAGAAAATAGTAATTAATTAATTTTGTGTCTCGGTTTTGTGGTCCCGAAACCACATCCCGACTAGGGTCAATTTTGGGATGTCACAACTCTCCCCACTTAAGAAATTTTCGTCCCAGAAAATCTTACCGTGAATAGGCTCGGGTATCGCTCTTTCATAGAGTCCTCAAGCTCCCAAGTGGCTTCTTCCATTCCGTGTTTATGCCACAACACCTTCACTAACGGTATTTTCCTATTGCGCAACTCTTTACTTCACGCCTCATAATGCGAACCGGTTCCTCTTCATAGCTCAAATTAGGTTGAATCTCAATCTCGGATGGAGCAATTACGCATGCGATGGATCGACCTATATCGTCAAGCATCGAGACATGAAAACATTGTGAATCTTTTCGAGCTCGGGGCAAAATCAAACGATATCTGATGGACCGACTCGTTCGGATATCTCATATGGCCCGATGAACCTCGGGCTCAATTTGCCCTACGGCCGAATCGAGTATCTTCTTCCAAGGCGAAACTTTAAGAAACACTTTATCTCCCACTTGATACTCAATGTCTTTTCGTTTTAGATCCGCGTCGACTTTCGACGATCGGAGGCTATCTTGATTTTCACGGATTACTTTTACTTTCTGCTCAAAGATCTTTAATCAAATCCACTCCAAAAATTTTGTTCTCACCGAGCTCGGTCCAAAACAATGGTGTACGGCATTTACGCCCGCACAAGGTCTCGTAAGCGCCATCTTAATACTTGATTGAAAACTATTGTTATAAGCGAATTCAATCAAAGGCAAATATCTTTCCCATGAACCACTAAACTCAAGGATGCAACATCTCAACACATCCTCCAGATTTGAATTATCCGCTCGGATTGACCATCGGTTTGGGGATGAAAAGTGCTAAAATGCAGCTTGGTACCCAAAGCCTCTTGCAACTTCTTCCAAAATCGCGAGGTAAATCTCGGATCTCTATCCGACACGATGGAAATAGGCACCCGTGTAGTCTCACAATCGAGAAGCGTACAATTCGGCTAGTTTGTCCATTGAAAATCCGACGACGGGGACAAAGTGAGCCGACTTAGTCAATCTATCTACAACGATCCAAATCGCATCCTTCTTACTTGTCGACAATGGCGGTCCGGATACAAAGTCCATTGTGACTCGATCCCATTTCCACTCGGGTATCGTGATCGGTGAAGTAATCCCGATGGCACTTGATGTTCCGCTTTCACTTGTTGACATATTAAACATTTCAAACAAAATCGAGATGTCTCGTTTCATACCATGCCACCAAAACCAACGTTTCAAATCGTTGTACATCTTCGTACTCCGGGTGGATTGCCATTCGGCTACAATGGGCTTCATTTAGAATTATCGAAATAAGTTCAATTCTTTGGAACACACGACGACTTCGAACCTCAAACAATCGTCATCATCAATTTGAAACTCGATTCCTTGTTCGTAACACACTCATCCCGTTTTGCAAGCAACTCCTCATCAACTTTTCGAGCTTCCCGAATTTGATGAGCCAACAATGGTTTGGCCTTTAATTCGCTACTAACACATTGTCGGGTAGGATAGACAAGTGTACATTCATTGCTCGTAAAAAACAAAGTGATTTCGACTTAAGGCATCCGCAACCACATTAGCCTTTCCGGGTGATAATCAATGACGAGTTCATAATCTTTTAACAACTCGAGCCATCGTCTTTGTTGCAGATTTAAGTCTCTCGAGTCATCAAATATTTGAGACTTTTGTGATCCGAATACACATGGCACTTCTCACCAAATAAGTAATGTCGCCATATCTTTAAGGCGAATACGATGGCGACCAATTCGAGATCATGGGTTGGATAATTTTTCTCATGTGGCTTTAAGCGTCTCGACGATAGGCCACAACTCGACCTTCTTGCATCAATACGCAACCTAACCCAAGTAGGGAGGCATCACTATAGATGACAAACTCTTTGCCGATTCGGGTCAGTCTTTGAACCGGAGCTTTCGTCAAATGGGTTTTCAATTGGTCGAAACTTTTTCGACACTTTTCCGTCCATTCAAATTTGACATCTTTTCAAGCGGTTTTGTCATGGGTGTGGCTATCATCGAGAATCCTTTTACAAACCGTCGGTAGTAACCGCAAGCCCCAAAAGCTCCTAACCGGTAACATTCCTTGGAGGTTTCCAATTGACTATGGCTGAAATTTTGTTCGGTCCACCCGACACCGTCACGGACACCACGTGCCCCAAAAAGCTAACCTCTTTCAACCAAAATTCACATTTCTTGAACTTTGCGATAATCGCTTATCTCGTAAGATTTGCAACACTAGCCTTAGGTGTTCAAGATGTTCGATTTCATCTCGAATAGACCAAAATGTCATCGATAAATACAACTACGAACCGATCCAAGTATGGCCTGAAAATTCTATTCATTAAATCCATAAACACCGTAGGGCATTAGTGAGCCCAAACGGCATCACCAAGAATTCGTAGTGACCGTACCTTGTTCTAAAAGCGGTTTTGGTATGTCCGATTCTCGGACCCTCAACCGATAGTATCCCGACCTCAAATCTATCTTTGAAAACACCGAGGCTCCCTTTAATTGATCAAACAAATCGTCAATTCGTGGCAACGGATATTTTTTCTTTATCGTCACTTTATTGAGTTGACGGTAGTCGATGCACAACCTCATGCTTCTGTCCTTCTTTTTCACAAACAATACTGGTGCGCCCCATGGAGAAAAACTCGGTCGAGCGAAACCTCTATCCGTCAATTCTTGCAATTGAACCTTCAATTCCTTTAACTCCGTTAATGCCATACGACACGGAGCTATTGAGATCGGCGTAGTGCGGTACAACCGATCGAATTCCACTTCTCGAACCGGTGGCAATCCGTAACTCCTCCGGAAAAACATCCGAATACTCACAAACCATCGATACCGATTCGAGTTTCTTTTCCGTCTCTTTACTTCCCAACACATACGCAAGGTATGTTTCACACCCTTTTCACATATCTCCGAGCGGTCATAGAAGATATTATCGTGGCACTCCTTTTAAATCAAGAGACTCGACTCGGACTACCCCATTATTTGCACTCCTCAAATCAATGGTTTTCCTTTTGCATCCACCATCGCATCATGTACTGATCACCAACCCATACCAAGAATAACATCGAATTCATCAAATGGTAGAAGCATCGATCGGTAGGAAAATAGGATTCTCGAATTATTAGGGGCATCTCTTGCACACTTTATCAACGAGTACGTATTGACCCAAAGGGTTTGACACTCGAATTACGAACTCGAGAGACTCAATAGGTAGAGTCTTCTTGGATGCTAAAGTTTCACATACATATGAATGAGTAGAGCGGGGTCAATCAATGCAATCACACTAGTATCAAAGAGAGTAAAAGTACCGGTGATAACGTCGGGGAGGATGCCTCCTCTCGTGCTGGATGGCATATGCTCTAGCAGAGCTCGGGTCTCGGATCGAACAATGTGTCGGTGGCTCCCTCGATTACCACCCCTACCTCCGAAACCCTCGGGGTCTACCTCTAGTCTGTCGCCCCACTAGATCTCGCACCTTGCATCTTATTCTTCTCATCTAGCTCGTGCAATCCCTAATGAAGTGGTCCTTGAACCACATCCGTAATGAGTCAGGTTAACAGACTTACCCCAACATTCACCTAGGTGTCGTCTTCCACATTGGGGACATTCAGGTCTCTCTTGACGATTATTGCCCACACTAGCTACCGATGTAGCTCGGGAGTCCGTCAATGGTCGGGCTCTAATGGAAATTCCCACACGCCTCGACTTCATGGTGTCCTCCCCGAACCTCTATCTGATCGAGAACGGAGCTTTACTCGTTGATCTTTTACGGTAATCTCTTGCTTCAAATTCAGCCTTCTTCTTCTCTTTCCCAAGTTCTTCCGCCTTGTGCTCGTTCGACTAATGTCACGAACTCCTTTATCTCCAAAATTCCCACTAGTAACTTTAACTCTTCATTCAATCCTTCTTCAAATCTTTTGCACATAGCAACCTCATCAGCCACACACTCCGAGCATACCGACTAAGTCTTACGAACTCATGTTCAGATTGAGATCTGATCATACGGCCTTGCTTGAGTTCCAGAACTCCTTACGCTTCGATCGATGAACCGTTGACTAATATATTTCTTCGAAATTCGTTTGAAAGAAATCCCAAGTAACTTGTTCCTTTGGGACTATGGAAATCAAGGTCCTCCACCAATAGTAGGTGAGTCTCGAACAAAGATATAGCACACTTAAGACATTCATCGGTGTGCATGACAGTTCATCAAACACTCTAATGGTGTTATCAAGCGAACTCGGCCTTTCGGCATAAATCGGTAACTATGGCCTTAAACTCCTCGCCCCACGCTTCCTAATCAAGTCCACGGTGGTTTACTCAGCCTCACAGGATCAAGAATCGATGGCATTACGGGCTCTTGGGGTGGATTATTTAAATTCGGGAATGGTTGGACAGCGGATTGGTTCGGGCATATTATGCGACCCACTCATTCATCATGGTGAAGAAGGCTTGTTTCGCCCTTCATTTTGATTATTCGCGGATGACCGAGGCTCAACAGGTGGTGTCCCTTGCGCAGAGCAGCCGCTACACTTTCAACGTCATCCGCCAAGGGTCTCTATCCCGGTTCCATCGCTAATCAAAACAAAAATTTCAACCGTCAAGTCATCACATTATTAGGCACTAACAATTTGGCATGTATAGCTAGACTCACACGCCTATGGTAGTCCTAGAACCGACTAAACCATAGCTCGATACCAATAAAATTGTAACACCCTAACTCGTGACCGTCGCCGATTGTCGGACACGAGGGTTAACGCCAAATCCTCTCAAGGTACCAACCAATTTGACATTACCAGTCAGGCTGGAAAACTGCGTCACCGTCACCTTAAAATAATATCTCGAGTTTCAAAACTCGGAAACTGGTTTCGTAAATTTTCCCTGAATTTAGACTTATATAGCCATCCATGGATTTATTTCTAGAATTTTTGGTCTGGCCAATTGGTACAGTTTATTAGTTAAAGTCACCCATGTTACAGGGATTGACTGCTCTGACCTTCGCGCGTTACAACTTTAATATCTCTCTGTACAGGGCTTTAATACTGGTGCAGTTTGTTTCTAGTGAAAATAGACTCAAAATGGAATCTGTACATATAAGGCATGACCGCTAATTCTTTCTGGATAATTTATGGTGAATTTTCAAAGTCGCGACAGGGGACCCAGAAACCGTTCTGGCCCTGTCTCACGAGAACTTTAATATTTCTCAGTATACTGCTCATATGGTCGTTTCGTTTCGTCCATATAAAAATAGATTCATCAAGGTTCAATTTCATAATTTACTCACTATTTAATCCTACTTCTACTATTTTTAGTGATTTTTCCATCTCATCTCACTGCTGCTGTCCGCAACAGTTACTGCAGTAGACTATGCCAATTTCATGAATCTTTCCTTGGCCTTAATCATCCATCGTACATGACACAAATTATGGCCACCTTATCAAAATTAGAGTTTCTAAGACTCGTGGCTATAGGTTCTAGCATCCCACTCGACGACCGCATAGGCCATTTTCACATGGCTTAAAGTTTACAACCCACAATTCGACAAAATATAATAGCCTATACATGCCAAATGTTCTTCAACAACGAAAACAATACCACAAGATTTCAGCCGGTGTGATGACTTCAACGACGGTTCCGAGCACGCATAACGATACGAGTCCAAGAGACCTAAAATGGGTGACAAGAAACACAGAGTGAGTTTACAACTCAGTAAGTCCTAAGCATTCGACAATCATCCATCAATAAAATTATCACAACATGAAATAATGTACGAGGCTAGGTACTCCATCCATATCGAAAATATACCATGGTTCCTCGGACCTTTCAGTTCATTCTCATACCAATTCACCCAATGACATTTTATATACTGTTCAATAGAATAATAGAGGCATTTCCATACATCATCTCATTTCGCAATAATCATACAATCAAATGAACTTTCGTCTATTCCACGATACTTTATTTACGGGAATGCAATTGAAATCATCACATAGATTTAAAACTTACCAACTCAACCCCGAGTATGAACATAGCATCTATTAGCCATGAACTCAAGGTGCTTACTTTTTCCGCTGTCCGTACTCAACTCGATAAAGTCACCCTTCCGTATTAATATTCAATCGGAAATATATATATAGAGTTCGCACACATAGTGCTTAATACTCGATCACGCACACTTAGTGCCATGTGATTTAAGCCCGCACACATAGTGCCATATAGTCCAAACTCGCACACTTAGTGCCATACATTTCAAGCTCGCACACTCAAGTGCCAATCTCAATCACCGTACACATTTACTTCTCGCACACTTAGTGCCGAAATCAACAACTCAATACATCACACCTCTTTTCTTTTCATTCAATACTTTCATCACCACATACATACATGTATATAAATTTATCATTCCTTTCGGCATAATTACATAGACATTATGTCTATTTAAATCAATACCAAATACATGCTTAGTGACTTACCTCGGATGTTGTCGAACGTCTTCAACGGCTATTCAATTACTTTTCTTTCCCTTATCCAACTTCGATCCTTTAAGCTCTTGAGCTTGTTTAAGAACAATTGAATTCATTTAATCCCAATTCAAATAGACGATTTAATATAACACATGTATATTATAGGGTTGAGGTACATATGACTTATTGGTTAACTATCAAACACCATACGCATATATACATATATTCTCTAGTCATGCACAACCCAACATCTTACTTGGGCATTAACAACTTTATAGATATATGCATATCTATGTTAAGGCGAATATATATATATTTAACACATTCTACAATTATGGTTATTTATAATGACTAATATCGTTTTATCTCAAGTCATACTCATAAACACATCCATCCAAATACATTCGTACTTAAACATCATTCGGACTTAACACTCATATCACATTTATAAAACTACAAGTCGAATATACCTATACTTACATTACTTAAACATCAACCCTCAATTTCTTTGACAAAGCACATTCCGGAAATGATAAGACAATATAACAGCCTTTAATCCAACTTATAATTCATTTACATCACATTCCAAGCATTCACTCTATTCTATCACTTAAAATACAAACATTACTCAATAACTTCCTAGTTCAAATTTGGCGATTACACATACACACACAAGCGATTTCTTTTCCTACCACCCAAACCACCTATATGAACATTTAGCTAACTCATACTTCACCCACCCACAATTACTCATTCAAACATGAAGAAGGTAATCAAATTTCTTCACTATCAACCATGGTCGAATGCTTCATTCACCACCCAAATCCAAATTTTAGCATGGGCTAATTGAAGAACTTAGTAACTAACTTAAGTTAAGCTAAAATCCCCAAAATCTAACATGAATTACTAACCTTGTTTTTGAGCTTAAGATGACCGAATGCCATATCCCCTTCCTTCTTTAACTTTCGGCTCTTAAGGTAGAAGATGAACACCAATAAATTTTTTTTCAATTTCCTTTCTTCTATTCGCCAAGGCACCCAAGGATGAGCAACAAATTTTCTTCCCCTTTTTTTCTTAGTTTCTCACGGCAAAAGAGCATCCACACACATTTTTTTTCATCATTTTCTTTTTTTTTCCATTTCTTTATTCTCCCTTACATAATCCACTAACTAAACATGTTGGAAACATGTTCCCTTGCCCATAATCTTGTCATGGCCGCCACTCACCTTAGGAAGTGGGTTATTTGACATGCAAGGACAACCATTTTCCCACATGTATTAATAGGCCACCTTACATTAGCCTAGCACATTTCTCAATTTCCTCACATAAGTCCTTTCTAATAAATTTCACCTACAAATGACGAAATTAAGGCACTAAATTTTCACATATGTATATTCATGCACAATAAACATAGAAAATAGTAATTAATTAATTTTGTGTCTCGGTTTTGTGGTCCCGAAACCACATCCCAACTAGGGTCAATTTTGGGATGTCACACTCCCGATACCACCAGTACCTAAAACAGAATACCCAGCACCTTTTAGTAACCAAAAACGAGCCTAACACGATTTATCCAATTATATAAAACTGACTTATCGCTTAACAAAAAATGACCACCACCTCGAATCAAGCTATTGAATCAATAATTTCCTATCTCACAACCTTCTCCTATACCATAGAATTCATCGATTACTACTACTTATCGACTATTATTAAGATTGCCTACAGTTCAAGGAAAAACCAACGTTAACAATCACCTAACTACTTACCAAGCCGATTAACGAATCCAAAAATTGAAGCAACGACAGTCGAACAAGAGAATAACAGAAATCTGAAGAATAAAAAAGAGAAAACGAAAGTGGAAGGTAGGGGAAAAAGAGGAAAACGTTAGGAACAAATTTTTGGGAAAAAGATTACAAAAAACTAGACAGAATCAGAAATCTGATAACTTCCTTACTTTTCCTCCCACTAAGCCTCTAACTCATAACCACTTTAGAATTTCAACTCCACTAAAACTCTATCAAACAAATAAGCAAAAAATACTCACGCTCGCACAGGGATTCAAGCACAAGACCTCCAACACACCAGCTCCCTAACCACTTGAACCAGCAGGCTCATTCTGAAATGGGTTTATAGAAAATTTAATATAAGCCCACTGAACAAAGATAAGACTTGATTCCGACAATAACAAAATTGCCAAAGATGAGACTTGAACCCAAGACCTCTCACACACACCCAGAACACTTAACCACTGAAGCAGATACGTATTTGTGACAAATTTTTTATAAGCAAAAATAAATTAATCGGGGCATTACACTCATGTTCACACACAAAATAATTTAGCTGAACTGTTTATCAAATGCCTCCAACTAATAGCTCAATCATTACTTATGAGAAAAAAAATTCTATTTCAGCATGAGATTGTATTGATTTACATGTTGTACACATTAAGCCATAAATTATAAATATTCCATTACAATTGATTTTTGGTCAAAAGCTAAATATTTCCCATCTTACGATTTTTTAGATATGCGGTATATATTCCAACTACTCTACACAATGTAAAAAGATGGTTCATTATAAGAGATTGGGAATCTATATTTATATAAGTCTCCTTATAATATTTTTGAGCTATTAATTCAATATTTAGTTATGACAAGAGTTGTCAGTTTTCCCAACATTAGGGAGAGAGAATAAAAAGCTGGATTAATAAAGTATTTGAAATAAATTATCAAAGTCTAAGATCCTCGTACAAAGAAATGTGAACTAGAAGTTTAAGAAATAATTCATTTTACAAATCAACTACTAGATTCATTAAATCTCACATACCAGCTGAAAATGCTCCAATACAAATTGATTTCCTAATGGGGCAAACTGTTAATGTAAAAGAAAGTAATCCATGCATGAAGCGTAGAAGACAAGTCAATTCCAAAGATAAAAATCCTCGTAAAAGTAAAGGAGCAAACATTCAAGATGGTCATAAACTGGAGGCGGGGGTTCCTGAAGAGACCCATGACATAATTAGTTATAAAACTCAAGAAGAGATTCAGGTACCTAAAAGTGAAAATGGAAATAATGAAAATAAAGAGGTCTCAATAAGTTATGTGAATATGAGAAAAAGATGGAATCGAAAAAAAGTAGTTATCGACAACAATTTTGCTTATAGTATTGCTATTAAAATAATAAAATAAAATGAAGATCTTGAGCCTAAATCTATTAAGGAATGTAAAAATAGAAAAGATTGGCCAAAATGGAAAGATGCAATTCAAGCAAAACTGAATTCACTTTCTAAACGTGAAGTTTTTGGACCTGTAGTCCAAATACCTAAAGGTGTAAAAGCCAGTAGGATATAAATGGGTATTTGTGTGAAAACAAAATGAAATTAATGAAGTCATAAGATATAAAGCTCGTCTTGTAGCATAAGGATTTTCGCAAAGGCCTGTCATTGATTATTAAAAGACATATTCTCCTGTGGTGGATGCAATCACGTTTAGATATCTTATTAGTTAAGCAGTACGTGAAAACCTTGACATGCATCTAATGGATGTTGTTACATCCTATTTATATGGTACACTTGATAGTGAAATTTATATGAAAATCCCTAAGGATTCAAAATCCCGAAAAAATATAAAGTTTCTTGATAAAATTGCTCAATCCGATTAAAGAAAAGTTTATTATGGAATAAAACAATCTAGACGTATGTGGTACAACCTTCTTAATAAATACTTGTTAAAAAAAGTTACAAAAAGATCCAATTTATCCATGTGTCTTTATAAAAAGGTTTGGATCAGATTTTTTTATAACTATTGTTTATGTTGATGGTCTAAATATTATTGGAACTCCTAAAGAGCTTTAAAATATAACAAATTGTTTAAAGAAAGAATTTGAGATGAAAGATCTTGGAAAAATAAAGTTTTATCTTGGATTACAAATTGAGTATTTAAAAGACGAAATTCATGTTCATTAATCAACTTATATGGAAAAGATACTAAATAAATTTTACATGGATAAAGCATACCTATTAAGTACTCTAATGGTTGTACGATTGTTAGATGTGAATAAAGATCAATTTTATCCTTGCGAGAATAATGAAGAGTTTCTTGGTCCTGAAGTGTCATATCTAAGTGTCATAAGGGCATTGATGTATCTTGCAAATAACACAAGACTTGATATTGCTTTTGTTGTAAACTTGTTAGCAAGATTTAGTTCTTCTCCAACATGTAGACATTGGAATGGAATTAAACATGTATTTAGATATTTAAGAGGGGCCATTAATATGGGGTTATTTTATTCAAATGATTCAAAATCCCTATTAGTTGGCTATGCTGATGCTGGATACTTATTAGATCTACATAAAGGTTGATCTCAAACAGAATATTTATTTAAATATGGGGGTACTGCCATATCATTGTGTCAACAAAGCAAACATTACTTACCGCTTCTTCAATCATGCAGAAATAATTGCAATGCATAAGGCAAGTCGAGAATGTGTTTGACTATGGTTATTGACCCAACATATCTAAAAGATATGTAATTTGCCTTTACAGAAAAAGATGTCAACTATTTTATATGAAGATAATGCAGCATGTATAGCTCAATTGAAGGGTGGTTACATCAAAGGTGATAGAACAAAACATATTTCACCAAAATTATTATTCACCCATGTTCTTGAGAAAATAGGTGATATAAATGTTCAACAAATTCGTTCTAGTAATAATTTAACAGATCTTTTTACTAAGGCATTGCCAACTTCAACATTTGAAAGACTACTACATAAGATTGGAATGCGTCGACTCAAAGATGTAAAGTAATGTTTCCATCAGGGGGAATCTAAAAACAAGTTGTACTCTTTTCCTTTAACCAAGGTTTTGTCCCATTGGGTTTTCCTGGTAAAGGTTTTTAATGAGGCAGCTTGTAATAGAAGATTGTGTACTATTTTTCCTTCATTAGGTTTTCTATCGCACAGGGTTTTTCCTAATAAGGTTTTAATGAGGCAAATTATCTACTAATGGACATCCAAGGGGGAGTGTTATGAATATCTTATTAAGTGTATGTCCATCATGATCAAGATAAAGTTCTAATAGTTGTTAGAATTAGATATCTACTTCTTTTATACTTCTTATGCCTATAAATAGAGACTCTGATGAAGCATTGTAAATCATCCCTTTGATCAATAAAGAACATTTTTTATTGCTTTCATATTTTCTTTGTTCTTTATCCTCTCCGTCTCTGTTTATTTTATACCAATTTTATAATTGTTTTAGTTTTTATATAACTTAAAAGGTACCAGTAGAATTAAAACATTGATAGACATTTCATATTTTTAAAATATAATTTTTAATATTTTATAAAACCTTATATAAATTTTTTAAAAATCATCTTCAATGAATCTAGACATGTGGGTGTCCAGATTTAGACCTGAATCGACAACCATTTGTCTAAATTAATTCTGATTTAAACTTTTAAATGATTTTAATATTTTTTTGAATTTTTGAAAGCTAATTAACATTCTTATAATTTTTAATTATATTTTATAAATTTATAAAAATTAAAATTATTTTTATAATTTTAAAAATAGTTCGTTTGAACATAAATACTCACTTGTACATATTCATTTCAGATATAAAATTTTAGATATTTTTAATTCTTTAAATTTTTGCTCACGTAGCAGTTGTCTTAATATCATGGACCAGCAAATCCTAATTATTGCACCAAAGGTGGCACCACTCGTATAAATAGCTCCAACCAAGGCTAACCAACAATACACACCCTCTATTATTAGATACTTCACTTCCTCGTTACTCTTTTCGGGACACTACTTTTATGTAGTGGAACCTTCCTCCAAAATCTTACTTTGACATTCTCTTTTAAAGTTATGATAATATATACTCTCCTTTTTTATTATTATTATTTTTTTTTTGGCCTTTGGAGAGGAAGCTCAAAATGGATAAGGTTAGTTGGGCTCAAGTTGATGTTTTAGAATATATGCCTTTCTTACATCATAAACAGTTGACTTCTTTGTCTTTCCAACATCTTGTTTTTAATCTCTTCCCTTTTCTCAATTTCACATTAAGATATCTTAGGTCATGCAAAGGGAATATGATAGCAATCTATCTTCCCTTACACATCTTTGAAGAATCAAGAACCAAATCTATGCTCTTGAAATAGATTGAAATTAAAGGTGTTAGGGTTCAGTAGTTTCTCGAAATGAAATGATTCTTAAATAATTAAAATGTGACATAAAACATGACGTAATACAATAATAATAATAATAATGTGAATATAATGTGTACCATTTTAATTCAAATAAGATTATGCTTAAGCTATAAAACGTACGAAAACATTATAATTATACCAAAAAATATTATTATTCCATTTCAAAATGCAGTAATACATTTTTTTTTTAAAGCACATTCCTACTCTTTCTCTTTTTCTTATTCAATCTATTTGCAATGGCCTAAATTCAAGATTATTAGAACAGTAGTTTCGTAACCATAAATCCGATTTAAAGAGAAATTTATTTTAATATTTTTGCATGAATATTGATCTAATAGGAAAATCGTATAAAAATATCGATAGAAAAATTTTACCGATTTAGTGGTTAGTTAGAAAAAGAAATTATTGAAGAAATCGGGTAAAAATAAGGCATTGAGATCTCGATCTCATAAAACCGAGTTAGAAATATTTTTAAATATTTATGAACTGTTAGTGATGTGGTATTAAAATTTCGTTAGAAAATTTTAATGTTTGGGTAGTCAATTAAATAAAAAGGACTAAATTGAAAACTGTGTAAAAGTAGCTAGAATGATTAAATAGCTTAAGTGACTAATGAGAAAGGATTTAAAAGGCAATTAAATCCAAAATTTATTTGGGCTGGACGGCAAGGGCATGAAATCAGCAGGAAAATTGATGATTTAAGGGCAAAATTGGAATATTGCATAATTAACTAAATAAAGATAGGACTAAATAGGAAATATCTAGATTTCTTTTCATTTTTCTTCATTCTCATCAGCCAAAATGCCATAGGAGGGGTTCTTTAAGCTGGTATTCTATAATTTTTGCACCAAGTGAGTTAATCCTTGCCTTTTTCTTATAATTTTTGTGTTTTTAAGACTTTTACAACTAAGTCCTACTATTAAATTCATTAGTTTTTGATTTCATGGATGAATGGTTGAGTTTTGTAAGTTTATGATGAAATAGCATGAAATTGAAGCTTTAATTTGTTTATGAGATGATTTTATTAGGTAATTTCAATAGAAATTGATTTTTAGGACCTAATTGTGAAAATGTTTGGAATTAAAATCTAGTGCTGAAATTCTGATTCCCAAAGGCTATCTAGTAGTTTAAAGTGATAGAATTAAGTGTTAATTGAAAAAAATCGGCTCAATTGAGAGGCTAATTGAGTAGGGACGAAATTATCATTTATTAAAAGCTTAGGGGAAAAATGGTAATAAACATCTTGCACTAAAACAGTTTTGGACAGCAGCAGTAAGCTAACTTTGAAAAATCTCCATAAATTTTGGAAATCGAATTAGAAGATGAAAAAAATATGGAATTAAATCTTATTGAGTCTAGTTTCTCATAGAAGAAATGGTGTAAGCAATGGAATTGTAAATCATTAGATATAATAAATTTTGTGAGACAAGGTCAGAATGAATTCGGGTTCCCCTGTTCTGAATTTGAAAAATCATAAAAAATTTAAGAAAAATAATTATGGGATTAAATTTATATGTTTAGAATTCTGAATGATTCTACTTTCAATAGAAACAAACAGAAACATTATATAAATCCTGTATGAAGAGATAATTAATTTTTAGTGAAGAAGGTTCAGAACTGTCAGATAGCAGAATAGGGGTGACTTTAAAGAATAAACTATACTTATTGGCTAAACCAAAAATTCTAAAAATTTTATGGTAAAAAGGTATGTTGAGTCTAATTTCAGGAAATATTAGCGGATCCTAATTTGGAGTTCTGTAGCTCAAGATAAAAATAATTTAGTGACTATAACTCAAGTAGACAGCTTTGAATGAACTATAAATAATAGTGGAATTATAGAGAATGTTGCATATGAACATGAAATGTATTAAATTGATGATTAAATTTATTTATTTAGATCCAGAAAATTCAAATGTGAAGCTAGATCGAGGAAAAAAAATTCGGGATTAATAGATTTGTGTATACGAACAAGTATAAAGGTAAGTTCGTGTAACTTGAATTATATATTCTTAAATGCTTAAAATGTATGTTATTGATGTGAATATGATTTGAATGTTCATTGTATGAAAATTGTTGAAACATTGATATATTTGATAAAAGGGGAAGAAATCTCAGTTGAATGAAAGGAAAATTCAATGGATCTCTAAAAAGGAATTGACAGTAAAAAGGATCTAGCCCAGACGAGTGATCCTATCTTGATATAGCCCTCGCGAAAAATATGTGGAAAATGGAGTTAGCCTGGACGGGTAATCCGAATTAGGGTCTGAATTAGCCTGGACTGGTAATTTAGATCCAAGCTCATTAGAGTATTTGTTGTTGCAGGGAATTTAGCCTGGACTGGTAATCTCGACAATACTCTATGAGTTTATATTACAGGGGATTTAGCCTGGACTGGTAATCCCGCTATAAGGATGAGGTTCGCGGGAGTGTGCTCTCTGAAATGGAAATGTGCACACATGAATACGAATTGACGGACCCAGATTTGTACACTAAAAGTGTACCTTTGAAAATCCATCGAAATTCTGAGAAATTCAACGGGATAAATATGGAAAAATAACAAGGGAATAGAAATTATGGTATTAATGAACTCATCAATCATGGTATATATTATTGATACATGGAAATTATTGGACTAACTTGGATGTTGAGTTTGTGCATGTTAGGTTAATAGTGAATTGAATGGATAGTTGAATGTTTATTGCATTGTATTGAAAATATTAAGTAAGTATAATTCTTGTTACATGAGTTTACGAAGCGCAAAGTGCGTACCCTGTTTCCTTTTCCCCGGTTTTGTAGTGTTAAGAGGTCAGAGGTCAAATTCGGTTGGAGACACATCACACTATCAACCTCAAGATTTCGGTAAATAAAGAAACTTTATTTTGGAAATCAATGACATGTATAAGCTAATACAGTAAATGTTAATGTGAAATGATTGTAAGGTCAGCCATTGGTATGGCTAACAAATATTAATTTTGGTATATGATGAAGTTATCTTATAAATATGCATGAATCTATCTTGAAAATATGTTGAATTGGATTGGTTGATGTAGATTGGTCTCGGTTTAAAATTGTAGGGAAGGTTAGATATCTATAAAGGGGTTATATTGAGTTAAAAAAATTAATTCGTAAACTCTAGTAATGCCTCGTACCCTATTCCGGCAACGAATACGGGTAGGGGGTGTTACACTATTTTTTTCATCTGGGTAACTGAGGTTTACAAACACCCAATAGATTTATTTTAATCTAACTATTGCTTTTGTCCCCCTACAATGGATGTTTAAAATTGGGATAAATATTAAAATTATACATTAATTTTGATCTAATATACAATTTGATACATGAACTTTGATTTTGTGCAATTATGCACATTAAACTTTGGTTTTTGTTCAAATGTATACATAAAACTTTGATTTTGATTCAATTGTACACATTTAAATAAACTAATTTATCAACCTATTTTTATATTAGATAAATATAAGTATTTGTGTATGTAATATGCAAACATAAAATGATGTCATTGTTGGGAGTATGCCCAAAGACCAATTATACGATGATTGTAATAACATGTTTTTACCTAGCTTATTAATAAATGCATTGTCATTATTGTTTTCAGTACTTATTTCTATGTTTAAATAAAATGTGCAATGATAATGTCCAAAGCATGATATGAGCATTCTTAATTGTCTTTAGTCAAGTATTATTGTGGGCTTGGAAAATAATAATACAAGGAGACAAATATATATATTTGATTGATGACAATTGTTGTTATTGTAACACCCCAAACTTGCCATAGACATAATGGCCAGATCTGGAGATGTTATTGCAAATTCATTCGAAAACCTAGAATTCGTTGGTTTTGAAAAGATGTTGTTAGCTTTTGTCATGTAAAAATCCAATTTATTAGAGAACATATCTTTTTAACCAATTTAATGAAAAGTTGTTTTTACATATATATATATATTTTATAATCATTTGAGTTTGTAGCAGAAAAATTTTAGTTGTGTTTGATTTTGAAGACACGGTTTGTTATTGTAAAATTCATCATCTTGCTTATCAAATTTAAGTCCACAAAAACATTTTTACAGTTAAAATCAGAAGATAAAATCCATTAATTTTAACAGTCCCAAAATGTCTAAAACAGACCATCAAATCAAAATATTAAAAACTAGATCAGAGTAGCATAATTTAACCAAAAGTGTTTAACCAAGCTCCTGACACACCGATCCTGTAACACTCCTCACCTGTATTCGACTCAGGAATAGGGTTCAGAGCATTACCGGACTTACATCACAATTATAAATACTTTTCACAAACATTTAATCAATTCAACCATTCATCATTCAATCTCAATTAATTTGTCCCTAAAACGAGTCTAAGAGGCCCTAAACATGCTTTGGGAGTGGTTCGGGACTAAACCAATAACTTATAATACTTTTATGAAACTTATAAAATTTTCCTCAAGATAGGGGACACACGCCCGTGTGGCCAGGCCGTGTGTCTCACAAGGCCACCAGACACGCTCATCACAGGCCGTGTGGACATTCGAAATGGGAGCACATGGTCGTGTCCCAGCCCGTGTCCAACCCCATTTAACTCTCAAACTTGGGTCACCCGACCAACACACACGCCTATGTGGCTAGCCCATGTGCCCTAAAAATAGCCATACACGCCCGTGTACCTAGCCGTGTGCTAGGCCATGCCAATCCTGTAGGGTATACTAACTTATGCTACACGGACAAGTCGCACGCCCGTGTGCTAGGCCATGCCCGTGTCTCTGCCCATGTGGACAAAAATAGGCTATTTACTAAGCCAATTTGTCACCCAAATTTGCATGTACCTACATAACTCAAATGGTACATTTCAAAACACAAATGTGCAACCAAAAGTCATCAAACAATATACAAATCATACTATATCTATTTCAACCATTTCAATACTCAATTTAATTCCATTTACATATTCAAATACCTATCAACTCATCTTGCTTTACTAGATATAACTCACATATATATATATCATGAACGATAATTCATCTAATTCATCATCCAAAACCAATCCACAACAAACATATCTCAACCAAATAAATACCTCATACCATAATAAATATTTGAGTATTATAATTCAACATCAACAATACCACATGGCAATATTTATAACAAACCACATAACTTTCATAAGCTACCTCTAATGGCCAAAATACATTTCCATCAAACACACCAAAATGACCAAAGCCTGTACATGCCATATACCATATATAGACAACTCAAAAGTACCAAAATAGATGTCTGATAGTGCGATGAAGTCTCTGACGATCCCCGAATCCAAGCTAGCTTTGAAATACTAAAAAAACCATAAAAAAAAAGACAAAGTAAGCTATAGAGCTTAGTAAGTTAGTATTTAATTATAAAATAATCTCATCATTCATTAGCAATTCAAAATAGTTAACATAAATTGCATTTTAAACATCAATCAATGAGTTAACACAAAGTTTAACCACCTAATAACTCATAAGTTCTCAACTTCTTTTATCTCGTTAATTGAAGAGTTTTCCGTACATACTTGTATCGATACGTATCTATTTCTCACCAATACTCCTACCAAATCACTCCAAGCTTATAAATGCATACAGTACGAGTACATTGATTTTTTGATGCCATAGTCCAACTATGGTCTTACACCTACATTGCCATGGCCCTGCCGTGGTCTTACATTCACATGTCATAACCCGATTATAGTCTTATTTTTTTATTGCCATAGCCTTGCTATGGTCTTATTCAACAACTCGTCTTATTTAACCGTACATTTAATTTAAGATCTCCAAATTAACTAACAGGATAAAAACAATCTCAATTTCATCCATCAATTAAATAAATACACATTTAAATTCAATTATACGAACTTACCTCGTGTACGGAATAACGGAACAAGCCGACTATTCAATTACTTTGTTTTTTCCCCGATCTAAGTCCAAATTCCTCTTTTCTTGATCTATAAGTAATCAAAATTAGCTTATTTATTCCTCTATTTATTCAATTCAATCTAAAGTATGGATTTAAGATATTTTACACATTAGCCCCTAAACTTTCACGTTTTTACAATTTAGTCCTTATTACACAAAATCACAAATTCATGAAATTCAAAACTAACCCATGCTAGCTGAATTACCATTATACCCCTATCAGTCCATATTTTTCATTTATTTCACATTTCTACCACACAATTTACACATTTCTCAATTTAATTCCTATTTTTCATTTTTTCTCAAAAATCACTTAACAAAACTTGTATATCTATCAACAAGCATTCATAATCTATCAAGAACTTCAAAATATACATGTATTTATCAATAGCATCATTCAAAATCTTTAACAGTTTTAAAAAATAGTCCCTAGGCTAGCTAGTAGTAGTTGGAACGATCACAAAAACATAGAAATCATTAAAAACTGAGTAAAACACATACCTAATTGCTTGTATTTAACTTGGTCGAATGAAAGGAATAACAATGGCTTTCTCTAGCCCTAATTTTCGATACTAATCACTTAAGGAAGATGATGATATTATGTTATTTTATTTTTAACTTATTAATTAACCAAATTAATAAATTAACATTAGTTATAATTCATTAAAACCATATAATACATACCCATATTTGTCCACTTACAATTAAAATGGTCCAATTACAACATAAGGACCTTAACTTTAATGTTCTACAATAATTAGACACCTTTAGCTAATAGAACATCACTTTTGCATTTTATGCGATTTAGTCCTTTTTATCAAATTGACCAATCAAACGATAAAATTTCTTAACGAAATTTTCACACCAACCTAATATCATACTATAAAAATTAAAATAATAATAAAATAATTATTTTGACCTCAAATTTTTTGTCTCAAAACCACTGTTTCGATTTGACTAAAAACAGGTTGTTACAACTCTTCCCTGATTCGGGATTTTCGTCCCCGAAAATCTTACCAGTGAATAGATTAGGGTACTGTTTTCTCATAACTTCCTCGGGCTCCCACGTAACCTTTTCAACACCATGACGTTTCCATAAAATCTTCACTAAATCTATTCGTTTATTTCTCAACTCTTTGATCTCTTGAGCTATAGTTCTGATTAGTTCATCGTTGTACATCATGTCGGGTTGAATTTCAATCTCTGTCGGAGAAATCACATGTGAAGGATCTGATCTATATCAACACAACATCGACACATGGAATACATTGTGGATTTTCTCTAACTCATTCGGTAAAGCTAGTCGATATGCCACTGAACCTATTCTTTCGATGATTTCATACGGCCTGATAAATCGCGGACACAGTTTACCTTTACGACCAAATCGAAGGATTTTCTTCCACAAAGACACTTTCAGAAATACTTTATCACCGATTTGAAATTCAATGTGTTTTCATTTTAAATCTGCGTATGATTTTTGTAGATCAGAAGCTGCTTTCAAACTGTTGCGAATTACTTTCACTTTTTCTTCAGTTTCTCTAAACAAATCAACCTCATGGATCTATTTCTCGCTAAGCTTGGTCCAGTACAAAGGTGTTCGGCATTTGCGACCATACAAAGCATTGTATGGTGCCATCTTTATGCTCAATTGAAAGCTATTTTGTACACAAATTCAACCAATGACAAATATTTCTCCAAGTTTCCTTCGAACTCTAAAACACAACAGTGAAGCATATCTTCAAGAATTAGAATTACTCTCTCAGACTAACTGTCGATTTGTGGATGAAATGCAATACTAAAGTTCAACTTTGTACCTAGGGCTTCATGAAGTTTCTTCCAAAACAGCAATGTAAACCTCGGATCTTTATCCAAAATAATCGAAACTAGCATACCATGTAATCTCACAATCTCAAATATGTACAATTTAGCCAATTTATCAAGTGAATAGTCTGTACGTACCGGAATAAAATGTGCAGACTTCTTTAATCGATCTACGAAAATCCAAATGGTATCTTTCCTTTTTGGAGACAGGGGCAACCCCGATATGAAATCTATCGTAACTCTATCCCATTTCCACTTAGGTATCATTACTGGTTGAAGTAGTCCCGACAGTATTTGATGTTCGGTTTTAACTTGTTGGAAAACTAAACATCTCGATGCAAAATCTAAAATGTCTCGTTTCATACTTGACCACCAATATAACTGTTTCAAGTTCATGTACATTTTAGTGCTTCCCAAATGTACGGATAAAAAACCACGATGTACATCGTTTAGAATCTTCTGAATAAGCTCAGGATTTCTTGGTACATAGATTTTACCTGGGATCATCAAACAATCTTAGATCCAATTTGAAACTCTTAATCAAAAGTTGACTCACACTGTACTCGTTTAACGTGAAATTCATTATCACATTTCTGGGCTTCACTGATTTGCTGAAGAAATAACTGTCTCGCTTTCAACCCAACTACAATCGAATCATAATCAAACAAAGCTAACTGTGTGTTCATTGCATGCAAAGCAAATAATAACTTTCTGCTCAGTGCATTAGCAACTACATTTGCTTTCCCTGGGTGATAATCAATTACTAGCTCATAATCTTTCAATAATTCAAGCCATCTTCTTTGTCACAAGTTCAAGTCTTTCTGAGTCATTAAATATTTTAAGCTCTTGTGATCTATAAAGATGTGGCATTTCTCACCAAACAAGTGATGTCGCCAAATCTTTAATGCGAACACAATAGCGACCAACTCTAAATCATGCATAAGATAATTCTTTTCATGTGGATTCAACTATCTAGAAGTATAAGCTATTACTTTTCCTTCCCGTATCAATACACAACCTAGACCATTCAACGACGCATCACTGAAAATTATGACTTCTTTACCCAACTCAGGCCGTACTAACACTGGTGCCTCTGTCAATAATGCTTTCAACTATTCAAAACTCTGCTAACACTTCTCAGACCATTCAAACTTTACATCTTTCTGAAGTAATCGAGTCAGTGGTGTTGCAATCATAAAAATCCTTCCACAAAACGTTGATAATAACTAGCTAGTCCTAGAAAACTTCAGACTTCAGATGCATTTCTCAGAGGTTTCCAATCTATAATTGTAGAAATCTTATTCGGGTCAACTCTAATACCTTCGGCTGAAACGATATGTCCTAGAAATCCAACCTCTCAGAGCCAAAACTCACATTTACTGAACTTTGCAAACAATTGCTTATCTCTCAAGGTTTTCAATACAATCCTCAAATGCTCAGCATGCTTAGAATCATCTCGAGAATAAATCAGAATGTCATCAATAAACACAACGAAAAATCTGTCTAAATACAGTCTAAATATCAGATTCATCAAATCTATAAAAATGGTAGGAGCATTAGTTTATCCAAAAGGCATAACAAAGAATTCATAGTGTCCGTACCTTATTCTGAATGCAGCTTTTGGCACATCTGAGTCTTTAACTCGCAACTGATAATAACCAGATCTTAAATCATTCTTTGAAAACACTTTTGCACCTTTCAACTGATCAAACAAATTGTCTATTCTCAGTAACGGATACTTATTCTTTATCATAACCTTGTTGAGCTGACGATAGTCAATGCACATCCCCATTGACCCGTCTTTCTTCTTAACAAACAATACTGGCGCACCCCAGGGCGTTAAACTCAGTCATGCAAAACCTTTATCTGTTAACTCTTGCAACTGAGCTTTCACTCTTTCAACTCTATCGGAGCCATTTTATATGGAACTATAGATATCGGTGAAGTTCCCGGTACTAAATCAATAGCAAATCCAACCTCTCTTATTAGTGGCAAACACGGTAACTCTTCTGGAAACACATCTGGATACTCGCAAACAACTGGTACTAATTCAATCTTTGATTCTGACACTTTTGTATCAACTACATATGCAAGATATGCATTGAATCCCTTTTTCACATATTTCTAAGCTAACATTGACGAAATTATAGCTGGTAAACCACTCAGATCATTTGATTCAATTCGGAGAATCTTATTATTCTGACATTTCAACTCAATTGTCTTTTGTCTACAATTTACTACTGTATCATGCAATGTCAACTGGTCTACACCCAGAATTACATCAAACTCATTAAACGACAATAACATCAAATCAGCCAGAAAACAATAACTCCGAGTCATTAACGGACAATTCTTGCAAACTTTTTCAACCAGGACATATTTGCCTAAGAGGTTCGACACTTTTATAACAAACTTAATAGAATCAACAAGTAAATTCTTACTAGACACTAAGTTCACACATATATATGAATGAGTTGATCCGGGGTCTATCAATGCAGCTACATCAGTGTCATAAAGAGAGAATGTATCGGTAATAACATCTGGAGATGACGCTTCTTCACAAGCGCGAATAGCATAAGTTCTGGCAGGTGCTTTAGCTTCAGATCTTACAGTAGTATCTCGTGTTGCACCTCTACTACCACTCACATTTCCAACATTATGGGATGGTCTTCCCCTCACAGTTGTGTTGCTTGGTCTTGCATTCTGAGATTTATCTTTCTCATCTAACTCAGGACAATATCGAATGAAATGTTTGTGTGAGCCATATCTAAAACAGGCTTTGTCATTAATTCTACACTCTCCAAAATGTCTTTTTCTATATTGTCCACATTCAGGTTTATTTTGTCTAACATTACCTACACTTGCCATTGATGTAGCTGGAGTTTTTAAACTCGTAAATTGCTTCCCACGATTTCTATTTGAATACTCCACCGATACATTTGATCGACTATAAACATCTCGTGATTTCTTGGATAAAGAGTAATAGGGTTTATTCATCAATATCTTTCTTGAATCTCTAGCTTCAGAATCAGCCTTTCTTTTTTCTCTGCCCAGTTCTTCAGCTTTACAAGCACGATTGACGTGTACCACGAACTCTTTCAACTCTAGAATTCCAACTAGCAATCTGATATCTTTTTTCAATCCGTCTTCAAATCTTTTGCAAATAATAGCTTCCATTGAAACACATTCTCAAACATATTTACTAAGCCTCATGAATTCTCATTCATATTCTGTCACGGACATACGACCCTGTTTTAATTCTAGAAACTCTTTGTGTTTCTGATCAGTGAAGCTCTGGCTGATATATTTCTTTCTGAACTTAGATTGAAAGAAATCCTACGTAATTTTCTGTACCACTGATGTCAAAGTATTCCACCACTGATACACCGTGTCTCTCAACAAGGATACAGCACATTTAATTCACTCTTCAGGTGTACACGATAACTCATTAAATACTCTGATTATATTTTCAAGCTAGAATTCAGCTCTCTCAGGATCATCATCAACTGTAGCCCTAAACTCTTCAGCCCCATGCTTACGAATTTTATTAACTAGAGGTTGTTCAATCATATAAGATCAATATCTTGAGGGACTATGGGGATTAGTTGAGGAATTGGCAGGGTTGAAGGTTGTTGAGCAGCCAAATTTATCCGGACATATTGAGTGAACCACTCGTTCATTATTTGGAAAAAGGCTTCTTTAGCCTCACCTCCGTGACTACTCAACACGGGTCTAGATTCTGAAGGTATTGTCCCTTGAGCGGGAGCTGGCACATTACTCCCAACATCATCTGCTACAGCTCATTTGGGATCCATTACTATACGAAGACATATTTTATCATGTCAGGAATCATCACACTGTCACAGGTATTTAGGACATGTATAGCTAGACTCTCACACACATTACGTTAGTCCTAGAATCGACTAAACTGTAGCTTTGGTACCAATAAATGTAACACTCCTAACCCGTATTCAATGTAGGAATAAGGTTCGGAGCATTATCGGACTTACAACACAATTATAAATACTTTACACAAACATTTAATTAATTCAACCATTCATCATTCAATCTCAATTAATTTGTCCCTAAAACGAGCCTACGAGGCCCTAAACATGCTTTGAGAATAGTTCGGGACTAAACCAATAACTTATAATAATTTTATGAAACTTATAAAATTTTCCTTAAAACAGAGGACACACGCCCGTGTGGCTAGGTCGTGTGTCTCACACGGCCACTAGACACGCCCGCCACAGGCCTTGTGGACATTCTAAATGAGAGCACATAGCCGTGTCCCAGCCTGTGTCCAACCCCATGTAACTCTCTGACTTGGGTCACACGGCCAACACAAATGCCCCTGTGGCTAGCCCTTGTACCCTAAAAATGGCAATACACTTCTGTGTACCGGGCCGTGTGCTAAGCCGTACCAATCCTGTAGGGTATATTGACTTATGCCACACGGCCAAGTCATACGCCCGTATGTGAGGATGTGTGGAGCAAACTGACTTGATTTCAAATTTAATGCTAGGCATCGTGTATCATGACCGTGTGTCATACACAGCTAAGACACACGCCCGTGTCTCTGCCTGTGTGGACAAAAATAGGTTATTTACTAAGCTAATTTTTCACCCAAATTTGCATGTACCTACATAAATCAAATGGTACCATTTCAAAACACAAATATGCAACCAAAAGTCATCAGCCAATATACAAATCATACTATATCTATTTCAACCATTTCAATACTCAATTCAATGCCATTACCTATTCAAATACCTATCAACTTTTATTGCTTTTCCAGATATAACTCACTTGTATATATCATGAACCATAATATCATCCAAAACCAATCCACAACAAACATAACTCAATCAAATAAATGCCTCATACCATAATAAACATTTGAGTATTATAATTCAACATCAACTATATCACATGGCAATATTTATAACAAACTACATAACTTTCATAAGCTACCTCTAATGGCCAAAATACATTTCCATCAAACACACCAAAATGAACAAAGCCTATACATATACCATTTATACACAACTCAAAAGTACCAAAATAGATATCCAATAGTGCGGTGAAGTGTTTGACGATCCTCGAACCCAAGCTAGCTTCGAAATACTAATATATATATATATATAATAAACAAAGTAAGCTGTAAAGCTTAGTAAGTTCGTATTCAATTACAAAATAATCTCATCATTCATTAGCAATTCAAAATAGATAACATAAATTGCATTTCAAACATCAATCAATGAGTTAACACAAAGTTTAACCACCTAATAACTCATAAGTTCTCAACTTCTTTTATCTCGTTACTATAACAGTTTTCTGTACATACATGTATCATACGTATCTATTTCTCACCAAATCACTCCGAGCATATAAATGCTTATAGTACAAATACTTTGATTTTTCGATGCCATTGTCTAACTATGTCTTACACCTACATTACCATGGCCCTGCCGTGGTCTTACATTCATATGCCATGTAACACCCCAAAACCCGAGACCATCGCCGGTGTCGGGCCCGAGGGTTAACAAACCAAGTTCACATGTTTTGCCCACCAATTTGACATTTCCAGTCAGGCTGGAAAACTGCGTCACTGTCGCCTTAAAAATCATATCTCGAGTTTCAAAACTCGGAAACTGGTTTCGTAAATTTTCCCTGAATTTAGACTCATATATCCATCCATGGATTTATTTCTAGGATTTTTGGTCGGGCCAATTGGTACAGTTTATTAGTTAAAGTTACCCCTGTTACAGGGATCGACTGCTCCGACCTTCGCGCGGTATAACTTGAATATCTCTCTGTACAGGGCTTTAATTCTGGTGTCGTTTGTTTCTAATGAAACTAGACTCAAAATGGAATCTGTACATATAAGATATATCTCCTAATTCTTTTGGATAATTTATAGTGAATTTTTAAAGTTGCGACAGGGAACCCAGAAACCATTCTGGCCCTGTCTCACAATAGCTTTAATATCTCTTAACCTGTAACTCCTATGACCGTTTCGTTTCTTCCATATGAAAATAGACTCATCAAGGTTCATTTACATAGCTTATTCACTATCTAATTCCATTCCTATGAATTTTGGTGATTTTTCACATTCACGCCACTGCAGCTGGCAGCATCTGTTTTAAGATAGGACTCACCTATTTGGTGGTCTCCATGATTCAACTAGCCTTACCATACATAGGTTCATACATGATCATTTTAACCGTGCCAATGGCTGATCATATGACCAACATTCTCATTTGCAAGCCATAGCCACATCATGACACAAAATATATACATACAACCCACAATTAGTCTAAGTTCATACTTCCCTTTTCGAGCCATTTTATGCGGCCGTACATACTTACATTACAACATATTTAACAAACAAGGGTAGTCCTATACATGCCATCTCAAGTTCAAACAAAAATTTATACCAAAATGGAGGCTTGATAGTGTGGATGACTTCGACTTCAACGATCCCAAATCCGATTGCCTCGAGCGAAATCTAGAAAACTAAGAGCCAAAGCAACGGGGTAAGCATCTTTATGCTTAGTAAGTCTCAAGGAATATAATGAACTATAATTTACAGCAATACATTCACATAGCCAAATGCATCATTTCATTAATACACATTCTTACTTCATACTTCATCATTATATAAGTTCGCAAAGCATCAATCAATTCAATAACTGAAATTCATTAGTCGATTGAGCGAATGTTGCTCAAACACGTCGACTTTCCAATGCACATATAACGTACCTTATCCTTTGGGCTGTCCGAGTGTACTAATTAAATTCATTTCAGCAACCAACACTCACCTCCAGCCCAAGATTCTTGAATATAACCGGATATAATCAAGTGCACAAATGCCTTGGTCTTAGCCCGGATAGAATAACTCGCACGAATGCCTTTGGTCTTAGCCGGATATAACCACTAGCACAATTGCCTTCGGTCTTAACCGGATATAATTTCCAGCATAATTGTCTTCGGCTTAGCCGGATATCATTCAATTTCTCATGCACACATACATCAATAATCATTGAACATACATATTTCATTTTCGTTACTAAGGCTCAAACACAATTAATATCATTAGCATATTCGCCGGACTTAGCCCGTGGAATTCAAATACTCATACACACCTAATCAATAATCATACACATCCATATTTCATCTCACATAATTCAAGTAAGGTCACTTCTTGAGGACTTACCTCGGATGTTGTCGAACGGCTTTTTCGGCTATTCGATCACCTTTTCCTTCCCCTTGTCCAATTGTGGCCCTCTCGGCTCTTGAGCTTAATCTTGATGCAAACTTAGCCAAATCTCCTTCTAGATCTCTTCCAAGCCAAGCATGAAGCAAAAATCCTCCCCTTTTCCCTTAGTAATTTCGCCAAGAAGATGAGAAAGGATGAACAAATTTTCTTTTCTTTCCTTAGTACATTCGCCAAGCCTATGGAGAAGAATGAACATTTTTTTCTCTTTTTTTTTCATACTCTTATTTTATCATTTCTAACATCATCCATTATTAAAACATGTTGGGAGCATGTTTTCCTTGCCCATAATTTGTCATGGCCGCCATTCACCTTAGGGAATGGGATAATTGACATGCAACTCCATTTATTTCACTTTATGCATTATTAGGCCACTTAAAATACACCTATCACATTTTCAAGTCTTAGCACATGGGTCCTTTCTTATAAATTAGCACCTAATTAATAAAAATCGAGACACGAAATATTTACGCATACCAATTCCACATACAATAAGCACGGAATATAACACTTAATTATTCTTGTGACTCGGTTTCGTGGTCCCGAAACCACTCTCCGACTAGGGTCACATTAGGGTGTCACAACTCTCCCCACTCAAGAGATTTTCGTCCCGAAAAGCTTACGGTAAATAGGTTCGGATATCGCTCTCTCATTGAGTTCTCGGTCTCCCAAGTAGCTTCTTCTATCCCGTGCTTGAGCCATAACACTTTCACTAGCGGAACCCGCTTGTTTCGCAACTCTTTCACTTCTCGTGATAGGATACGAATTGGTTCTTCCTCATAACTCATATTAGCTTGAATTTCAATTTCGATGGACTAATCACGTGCGATGGATCGGATCTATAACGTCAAGCATCGAAACGTGGAAGACATCGTGAACCTTTTGAGTTCGGGGCAAAATCAAGCGATATGCCACCGGACCGATTCGCTCGATATCTCATATGGCCCAATGAACCTCGGGCTCACTTGCCCTTACGGTAGAACTCGAGTATTTTTTCCAAGGCGATACCTTGAGGAACACTTTATCACCCACCGATACTCGATATCCTTACGCTTCATATCCGCGCATCGACTTACGACGATCGAAGGCTATCTTCAAACTTTCACGGATTACTTTCACTTTCTCGCTCGGCATCCCTAATCAAATCCACCGAAAATCTTGCTTTCACCAAGCTCGGTCCAAAACAATGGTGTACGGCATTTACGCCCGTACAAAGCCTCGTAGGGTGCCATCTTAATACTCGATTGAAAGTCGTTGTTGTAAGCGAATTCAATCAACGGCAAATACCGCTCCCATGAACCACTAAACTCGAGGACGCAACATCTTAACATATCCTCAAGTATCCGAATTACCCGCCGGATTGACCATCGGTTTGGGGTGGAAGGCGGTCTTGAAATGCAACTTGGTACCCAAAGCTTCTTGCAACTTTTTCCAAAACCGCGAGGTAAATCTCGGATCTCTATCCGACACGATAGAAATAGGCACCCGTGTAATTTCACAATCTGAGAAACGTACAATTCCGCTTAATTTGTCCATTGAAAATCCGTGACGACGGGGACAAAGTGGGCCGACTTAGTCAATCGATCTACCACGACCCAAACCGCGTCCTTCTTACTTGCGACAATGGCGGTCCAATACAAAGTCCATTGTGACTCGATCCCATTTCCACTCGGGTATCGTGATTGGTGAAGTAATCTCAAGGCACCGATGTTCCGCTTTCACTTGTTGACATATTAAACATCTTGAAACAAAGTCGGAGATGTCTCGCTTCATACCATGCCACCAAAATCGACGTTTCAAATCATTGTACATCTTCGTACTCCCGGGTGGATTGCCATTCGGCTACAATGGGCTTCATTCAGATTATCGAAATGAGTTCAATTCTTTGGGACACACTGACGACTTTTGAACCTCAAACAATCGTCATCATCGATTTGAAACTCCGAGTCCTTGTTCGAACACACGCAGCCCGCTTTTGCAACCAACTCGTCATCGACTTTTCGAGCTTCTCGAATTTGGTGTGTCAATAATGGTTTGGCTTTCATTTCAGCCACTAACACACCGTCGGATCGGATAGACAAGTGCACATTCATCGTCGTAAAGTGAATAACGATTTACGACTCAAGGCATCCGCAACTACATTCGCCTTTCCGGGTGATAGTCAATGATCAGCTCATAATCCTTTAACATACTCGAGCCAACGTCTTTGTCGCAGATTTAAGTCTCGTTGGGTCATCAAATACTTGAGACTTTTGTGATCCGAGTATACATGGCACCTTTCACCAAATAAGTAATGTCGCCAAATCTTTAAGGCGAATACGATGGCGCCAATTCGAGATCATGAGTCGGATAGTTTTTCTCATGTGGCTTTAATTGCCTCGACGACAGGCCACAACTCGACCTTCTTGCATTAATACGCAACCTAACCCAAGTAGAGAGCGTCGCTATAGATGACAAACTCCTTGCGGACTCGGGTTGCACTAGAATTGGGGCTTCATCAAATAAGTTTTCGTTGATCGAAGCTTTTTGGCATTTCTCCGTCCATTCGAACTTAACATCCTTTTGGAGTAACCGTCATCGGCGTGGCTATCGTTGAGAAGCCTTTACAAATCGTCGGTAATAATAAGCAAGCCCCAAAAAGCTCGAACCTCAAGAATATTTCTGAGGTTTCCAATTAAGTATGGCTGAAATTTTATTCTGTCGACTCGAATACCCGATGCTGATACCACATGACCCAAGAAGCTAACCTCTTAACCGTAACTCACACTTCTTGAACTTAGCATATAATTGCTTGTCCCGTAAAATTTGCAAGACTAACCGCAGTGTTCAAGATGTTCGGTCTCATTTCTTGAATAGACCAAGATGTCATCAATGAACACGACTACGAATCGATCCAAATATGGTCTAAAGATCCGATTCATTAAGTCCATAAATACATGAGGGCATTAGTGAGCCCAAACGGCATCACTAGGAACTCATAGTGACCATATCTCGCTCAAGGCGTCTTGGGCACGTCTCAATCTCGGATTCGCAATTGATAGTAGCCCGATCTCAAATCTATTTTCGAGAACACCGAGGCTCCCTTCATTGATCGAACAAGTCATCAATACGTGGCAACGGATATTTGTTCTTTATCGTCGCTTTGTTAAGTCGACGATAGTCGATGCATAGTCGCATGGTTCCATCCTTCTTCTTCACGAACAACACCGGCAAGCACCCCAAGGCGAAAAACTCAGGCGAGCAAAACCTCTATCCACCAATTCTTGCAACCGAGTTTTCAACTCCTTCAATTCCGTTGGTGCCATACGATACGGAGCTATCGAAATTGGGGTGGTACCGGTACCAATTCGATGCCAAATTCTATTTCTCGAGCGGTGGTAAACCCGGCAATTCTTGGGAAAACATCCGGTATTCACAAACCACGGCACAGATTCGGGTTTCTTCTCGATTCCTTATCATCGAAAGCACGACGCAAGGTACGCTTCGCACCTTTTCTTACATATTTACGGGCCAACATCGGCGATATTACGGTGGCAACCCTTTTAAGTCCGTGGACTCAACCCAATTATTTCATTATTCGCGACCTCAAATCGATAGTCTTGCTCTTGCAATTTACAAACCGTGATCGTGCATGGTCAACCAATCCAAACCAAGAATAACATCGAACTCATCGAACGGCAAAAGCATCAAGTCCACGGAAAACAAGAACCTCGAACACTAGGGGACTTTTCTTGCACACTTTGTTAACAAGCACGTAATGACCCAAGGGTTTGACACCGAATTACAAACTCAAGAGACTCAATGGGCAAAGTCTTCTTGGATGCTAAGGTTTCACATATATATGAATGAGTAGAACCAGGTCAATCAAAGCGATTACATTTGTATTGAAAAGAGTGAAAGTACCGGTAATAACATCCGGAGAGGCAAAGCATCCTCGGCAAGGCAGATGGCATAAGTCCTAGCAGAGCACGAGCCTCGGATCCGATGGTAGCATCTCTAGATCCTCTCGACCGCCATCGACATTGCCCATATTTCTAGGTGGTCTACCTCGGCGATGGTAGCACCGGGTTTGCACTCGACTTGCATTGTTCGTGCATCCTCGGGCAATCCTTCATAAAGTGGTCGGCCGATCCACACTTATAGCGAGAGCGATCACGAAACCAACAGCTCCCCGAATGCCATTTGCCACAATGTGGACACTCCGCCTCTCTCGGCGATCATTTCCGCCACCATGATCGAGGTGACTCGTGTGGTCACAGGGGTCGATCGCGTCCTCGTCTAGAAAAGCCCAAACGCCTCTAGACCGGCTCGCATCATCTCGAAATCTCTTCGATGCTTGTTGAAGAGACTTTCCGAGGACCTCTTCGAATTCTCCAATCCCCACATCAGCTTTTTGTTTCTCCTTTCTAAGCTCTTGACTTTACAAGCTCGCTCAACAAGTACTACGAACTCTCGTATCTCGAGAATGCCAACAAACATCCTTATATCATCATTCAGCCCATCCTCGAGCGTTTATACATAATAGCTTCGGACGAAATGCATTCTCGCGCATCGGCTAAGCCTCACAAACTTTCGTTCAGAGTCGATAGCGGACATAGAACCTTGCTTAAGATCAAGGAACTCCCTCCGCTTTTGGTCGATGAATCTCGATCGATATACTTTTTTGAACTCGGTTAGAAAGAATTCCCAAGTCACTTGCTCTCTAGGCACCACGTAAGTCGAGTACTCCACCAATAGTAGGCGGACTCGCGTAGCAAGGAGATGGTACACTTTAAGCACTCATCGGGTGTACAGGATAGCTCATCAAGCACCGGATAGTGTTATCTAACCATAATTCAGCTCGCTCGGCATCATCATCATCCGTAGCCTTAAATTCAGTGGCCCCATGTTTTGAATCCTATCGATCGGGGCTTACCCGACCTTATTGGGTCGATCCACGGAGGTATCGAGGTGCGGGGTTGCATCCGTCGGGAATGGAGGTGGTGGAACAGTAGTGTTGGTTCGAATGTATTGATTAAACCATTCGTTCATCACACTATAAAAGGCTTGCCTAGCCTCATCATTAGGATTATGGCCATAGGTTGAGAGTCCGCGGCGCTGTCCCTTGCGCGGAGCAAGCGCCACACTCTCCACATCATCAGCTATCGCTTCGGTTGGGATCGGATCCATTGCTATAAACAAACATGAAGTCAAATTGTCGAATTCATCACACTATCGATTCATCATTTAATGGCATGTATAGCTAGACCCCAAACACATCACGGTAGTCCTAGAATCGACTAAACCGTGGCTCGATACCAATAAAATTGTAACACCCCAAAACCCGAGACCATCGCCGGTGTCGGGCCCGAGGGTTAACAAACCAAGTTCACATGTTTTGCCCACCAATTTGACATTTCCAGTCAGGCTGGAAAACTGCGTCACTGTCGCCTTAAAATCATATCTCGAGTTTCAAAACTCGGAAACTGGTTTCGTAAATTTTCCTGAATTTAGACTCATATATCCATCCATGGATTTATTTCTAGGATTTTGGTCGGGCCAATTGGTACAGTTTATTAGTTAAAGTTACCCTGTTACAGGGATCGACTGCTCCGACCTTCGCGCGGTATAACTTGAATATCTCTCTGTACAGGGCTTTAATTCTGGTGTCGTTTGTTTCTAATGAAACTAGACTCAAAATGGAATCTGTACATATAAGATATATCTCCTAATTCTTTTGGATAATTTATAGTGAATTTTAAAGTTGCGACAGGGAACCCAGAAACCATTCTGGCCCTGTCTCACAATAGCTTTAATATCTCTTAACCTGTAACTCCTATGACCGTTTCGTTTCTTCCATATGAAAATAGACTCATCAAGGTTCATTTACATAGCTTATTCACTATCTAATTCCATTCCTATGAATTTTGGTGATTTTTCACATTCACGCCACTGCAGCTGGCAGCATCTGTTTTAAGATAGGACTCACCTATTTGGTGGTCTCCATGATTCAACTAGCCTTACCATACATAGGTTCATACATGATCATTTTAACCGTGCCAATGGCTGATCATATGACCAACATTCTCATTTGCAAGCCATAGCCACATCATGACACAAAATATATACATACAACCCACAATTAGTCTAAGTTCATACTTCCCTTTCGAGCCATTTTCGCACGGCCGTACATACTTACATTACAACATATTTAACAAACAAGGGTAGTCCTATACATGCCATCTCAAGTTCAAACAAAATTTATACCAAAATGGAGGCTTGATAGTGTGGATGACTTGACTTCAACGATCCCAAATCCGATTGCCTCGAGCGAAATCTAGAAAACTAAGAGCCAAAGCAACGGGTAAGCATCTTTATGCTTAGTAAGTCTCAAGGAATATAATGAACTATAATTTACAGCAATACATTCACATAGCCAAATGCATCATTTCATTAATACACATTCTTACTTCATACTTCATCATTATATAAGTTCGCAAAGCATCAATCAATTCAATAACTGAAATTCATTAGTCGATTGAGCGAATGTTGCTCAAACACGCCGACTTTCCAATGCACATATAACGTACCTTATCCTTTGGGCTGTCCGAGTGTACTAATTAAATTCATTTCAGCAACCAACACTCACCTCCAGCCCAAGATTCTTCGAATATAACCGGATATAATCAAGTGCACAAATGCCTTTGGTCTTAGCCGGATAGAATAACTCGCATACGAATGCCTTCGGTCTTAGCCGGATATAACCACTAGCACAATTGCCTTGGTCTTAACCGGATATAATTTCCAGCATAATTGTCTTCGGCTTAGCCCGGATATCATTCAATTTCTCATGCACACATACATCAATAATCATTGAACATACATATTTCATTTTCGTTACTAAGGCTCAAACACAATTAATATCATTAGCATATTCGCCTTCGGGACTTAGCCCGGGTGGAATTCAAATACTCATACACACCTAATCAATAATCATACACATCCATATTTCATCTCACATAATTCAAGTAAGGTCACTTCTTGAGGACTTACCTCGGATGTTGTCGAACGGCTTTTTCGGCTATTCGATCACCTTTTCCTTCCCCTTGTCCAATTGTGGCCCTCTCGGCTCTTGAGCTTAATCTTGATGCAAACTTAGCCAAATCTCCTTCTAGATCTCTTCCAAGCCAAGCATGAAGCAAAAATCCTCCCCCTTTTCCCTTAGTAATTTCGGCCAAGAAGATGAGAAAGGATGAACAAATTTTTCTTTTCTTTCCTTAGTACATTCGGCCAAGCCTATGGAGAAGAATGAACATTTTTTTTCTCTTTTTTTTTTTTCATACTCTTATTTTATCATTTCTAACATCATCCATTATTAAAACATGTTGGGAACATGTTTTCCTTGCCCATAATTTGTCATGGCCGCCATTCACCTTAGGGAATGGGATAATTGACATGCAACTCCATTTATTTCACTTTATGCATTATTAGGCCACTTAAAAATACACCTATCACATTTTCAAGTCTTAGCACATGGGTCCTTTCTTATAAATTAGCACCTAATTAATAAAAATCGAGACACGAAATATTTACGCATACCAATTCCACATACAATAAGCACGGAATATAACACTTAATTATTCTTGTGACTCGGTTTCGTGGTCCCGAAACCACTCTCCGACTAGGGTCACATTAGGGGTGTCACATGCCATAATCTGGTTACGGTATTATTTTTTGATTACCATATCCCTGCTATGGTCTTATCCAACAACTCGTCTTATTTAACCGTACATTTAATTTAAGATCTCCAAATTAACTAACATGATAAATACAATTTCAATTCCATCCATCAATTAAATAAATACATATTTAAATTCAATTATAAGAACTTACCTCGTGTACGGAATGACGGAACAAACCGACTATTCAATTACTTTGCTTTTTCCCCGATCTAAGTCTGAATTCCTCTTTTCTTGATCTATAAGTAATCAAAATCAGCTTATTTATTCCTCTATTTATTTAATTCAATCCAAAGTATGCATTTAAGCTATTTTACGCATTAGCCCATAAGCTTTCACATTTTTACAAGTTAGTCCTTATTACACAAAATCACAAATTCATGAAATTCAAGAGTAACCCATGCTAGCTAAATTACCATTATACCCCTAGAAGTCCATATTTTTCATTTACTTCACATTTCTACCACACAATTTACACATTTCTCAATTTAATCCCTATTTTGCATTTTTTTCAAAAATCACTTAACAAAACTTGTATATTTATCAACAAGAATTCATAATCTACCAAGAACTTCAAAACACACATGTATTCATCAATAGAATCATTGAAAATCTTTAACATTTTTTTAAAATAGTCCCTGGGCTAGCTAGTGCTAGTTGCAACGATCACAAAAACATAAAAATCATTAAAAACCGAGCAAAACACATACCTAATTGCTTGTATTTAACTTGAACGAATGAAAGGAATAAGAAAGGATTTCTCTAGCCCTAATTTTTGGTGCTAATCACTTAAGGAAGATGATGATATTATGTTATTTTATTTTTAACTTATTAATTAACCAAATTACTAAATTAACCTTAGTTATAATTCATTAAAACCATATAATACATGCCCATATTTGTCCACTCACAATTAAAATGGTCCAATTAAAACATAAGAACCTTAAATTTAATGTTCTACAACATTAGACACCTTTAGCTAATAGAACATCACTTTTGCGTTTTACGCGATTTAGTCCTTTTTATCAAATTGACCAATCAAACGATAAAATTTCTTAACGAAATTTTCACACCAACGTAATATCATATTTTAAACATTAAAATAATAATAAAATAATTTTTTTGACCTTAGATTTGTGGTTTCGACACCACTATTCTGATTTGACTAAAAATGGGCTATTACAGATCCGCCCTAAGTCTGAGGGTTACTTGAAAGTAAACAGACAAACCGATAGTAAGCTTACAAGCTCAATGTGCAACATAATATAATATCAACATATATTAAACAGACATATATCAGAGACAGAATTCGTATAAGATCATAACATATGCAAATTTACAATCTTACCCCCATCCACTACACACCATCTCCAACTATGTAACATCCCGAATTTTGGGGTTAGAAGTTTTGAGTTGTGGTTAGGGTCAGTGAGCAAGTTGAGCAATTGTGTTTGTTTCCACATTTTAATATCAGAATGAGCCTACTAGTTTAGAGGTTGTGGGTGTGGTAGTTTAGCTCTAGGTCTCGTGTTCGAATCCCTGTAAGTGTTTGGACATTTATGTATTTTTTTATTTATTTTATTTTATTTAATTGTATTTAATTCTTGAAATGGGAATTTATCCAATTTACTTTCAAACATTCTTTTCTTCCATTTTCTCTGTTTATTTTATTCTTTTTAAAATTTTCCTCTTATTTATGTTCTTTAATTTTTTTGTTGATTTCGAAACTGTTGTCACTGGTTATTATTTCTCAAGTTGTTTGTTGTTCAGTTGAGTGTTGTATCGGGTAAGTATTGCCTTTTGGTTTACTAATTGGTAGATTTTTGTTATGGTTTTTAAATCAATTAGTTGAATTCTTAGACTGGTATGTTTCTAGAATTGAGATTTCAGTTAGGTAGGTGGTAACATTCGATCCTTTCGGGCACTTTGGATTGCAACTCAGGTGCGTGTTCGGAAACTCTTCAATTTCGGTGTCGAATTTTTAAGTGGGTTCTATAGAAATAAAAATTTTCTGTGGAATTTGAAAATTAGTTAATTAATATATTGTGTTGCTGTTGAATTGTATGGGATTCTTCATATTTCGGTGTTTTCCAAAGTTACCAAGGATTGGGGTTCACTTTAACAACATTTGTATGATCTATAGCATGTTTTGGTGTGGTTTCGTGACCACACAAGTGGGCACATAGGTGTGTGTCATACACAAGTGGTTCACACAGTTTGGCTTTGATTTGGAGATTTTTAGTTGATTTTCACACGGGCGTATGCCTTGGACACACAGCAGTGTCCCGTAGCCACACGAGTGTATGTGACTTCCATACAACCGTGTCTACTCTACACCCTATTTTAACAAATTCAGACATTGAGTTACATGGGCTACTTTCACGGCCATGTAACTGGGTCACACGGGCATGTGTAACCTCCACACTAGCTTGTACAGCTTGCACACAGACGCGTAGACCACTACATGGGCATGTAGACCTCCACACGGCCTAGGCACTTCCATACGCCCGTGTGGTTTTGTTTCACAGAATTTTGTGGTGAGTCATAATTGACTCGTTTAATGCCTCTGTGTATTCCGACCCTCAGTTAGGCCCTAGTAAGGATGTTTGGGACTATGATCAATTTAGAATTATGCATTTATTTGTAATTATGGAATTAAATTAATGGTTTGTTTAAGTGTGAGTGAGTTGTGATTTTGTTTGGATGGACGGTTATGCATTTGGTGTATCTATTTGAGGTTTTGTGATCAACTGTTCATGTATGTAAGTAAGATAATATGTTCTAAATTTGGGCAACTGGAAATATGGGTTTCTGCTTCTGTATGCCTGTTGTATGTGGTGGACAATTTCACTTTTGCATTAAGATTTGGGATTTGGTAACGGAGAGAAGGAAGACTGTTTGGCAATTTAACTCCAATACTTTGGTATGGCGGTTTACAGCACTATGTTACACATAAAACAGCTTAGCTGCATAGTGTTATGATTCAAGTGGCTTGGCTCCACTAATGTGGCGTGTAGGGTGGTCGAAGTGGTGTTCAGATGGTTGGGGTGGGTTTTGTTTCATTGCATTCATTTCATTAGACTATAAGTCTGTCTGTATGGTTGTATGATTAATTGCATATTATTACATGAGTGTTTGAAATGATATTATAATTATGTTCGGTTTGTTAATGGTAACTTTCCATATATCAGATTGTCAGTTAAGATATTTGTATGTGATTTGTAAACATATGCTTTACTGGAATTTACGTTGAGTTACTCCGTATTTTGCCAGTTTCGGACTCACATTGAGCTCGTGTAGCTTATCTCTTAGTTTTCTCCCTTTCAAGTACTTTTTTGTTCTGTATATGGGCTTGGCATGCCGAAGGTCTCGGAGTGATACGTTTTGAATCGGACTAATAAAGTTTTTCTTCAATTCATAATTTATTTAACTATTTTGGATTATAAATGTTTTATATGAACCATGGTACAAATTCTATTTTGGACTTTCATAAAGTGTATTTGGATTGAATTTTAGAAATTGCGTATTTATATTCCCAAATGTTTTTAACGTAACTTAACTCTTCTATTTTGAATCCTAAATGGTTAGACAGTTTTGTTTGAATTTAGCAAACTGTGTTCAAAATAAGATTATAACAATTTGTTTTGTAAAATTTCTCTTAGATCACTTCAGTGATCAATGTAACCTTTGGGATTCGATCTAAACTTCTAGGCCGGGTTTTGAGGTGTTGCAGACCATCCCAACACACCAAATAGGGTATTTAAATACCTATCCAACCTTACACACCGCTTAGTGTTGGTATGACACTTTTTAGAATATTCACAACTTAACTGTCTGATCATTAGGTGATTTATTGCCATTAACAGAAACATGTGTAGTTGTGCCACCAAATATGGCATCTGCCCACACTTCTTCCATATACACAAATCCTAGCCCAATGCACATACAGAAATTAATAGATAATAGATTATGCATGTGATACATGCTCTCAAAATAGATACATATTAGACTTACCATAAATATAGTTTATGCTATGCATACCTTAGATTTATCATACAACAAATATCAATATTTTTATGCTAACAGAACATCAAAAATCATATTTTAAAGCTTAATTAATTCCATATGGACTCTACTGAAGGCATATGTTTGACCTAAACGATGCTTACGGTCTAAGGATAAAATTTAGAATTTCGGGCCCACTTAGTCTCACACATGCCCTTGTGGCCCACACAGCCCAATTGGACTAAACCATGTGGCTCAACAGTTTGTCACACGGCTGTGTGGCATCGACAATTTTGAATTTCAGATTTCTTCATTTTCTATTTTTTTAGGTTTCCGTTACACACTTGATTCGATTTTGATAAGTAATCAACTATGAGATTTTCAGTACCTAAAATCAACAATTAATCACTCAAATGAGAAATGATTCATCCAAAATTAACCCTTTTTTTTTTTCACAACCACAACTCCAATTAAAAAAACTTGAGTTCTCCCAATAACTACCAGCTTAACAACAATTACTTACACGAAACAAATTAGCAATTCCAACCATAATTACACCAACGAGGGAACATTAATCTCGAGATTCTCACCTATCAAGATTCATGAAATTTAAAACTACACAGTGAAAAGAAATAATTCATTCATCAAAATCCTCTAAAAAGAATCGAATAAAGAACACTTACTCAAAGACCAACAAACCATTAGTCGTGTGATGAGACGTAATACAAAATAGTGAAGAGAACTCAATGCCCACATACAAAATCATAACAAAAGTAAAGAATAGAAACTGCACAAAAAACAAGAGAAAGAAAAAGGAAGAACTTAAGCAGATTATCAATGGTAAAAAAAATAAACAAATTGCTAAAGAAAATGAAAGAAAAACAATCGAATTCCTTAACTGGGAAACAAATTGGAATGCACAAATGGAATTGGTGAGAGAGAAAGAAACGTGACTAGAGGAGCAAATTTTTAGGGATATTATTCCCATATTTTTTAATTCAAAATCGAAAAGAAATGGGATAAAAATAAAAGAAAAAGAACAAATGGGAAACGTGGAAAAAGGGGGATTTGGGAAAAGAAAATAAATTAAAATAAAACTAATTTAAAATAAAAAGAATATATATTTATTAACAAACACTAACTTCAAACTAACACAATATTTTGATAACTTATCATATTTTTCCCATAGACAGAGTTTGATTAAACCACAACCTCTACATTGTCGGCTCAAACAGAAATAGCGAAAATATTGTCAATTCGCTCACACAAGGATTTGAACACAAGACCAAAAGGTAAGCTAACACATTTCCAGTAAACCAACAAGCTCATTCTAACATGGGATGACCACAAATAAAATTTAAATCAAAAGACCAGAGTTAGGGATAGGGACAAAAATAGCAAAATTCTCAAAGAATGAGATTTAAACCATTGACTTCAAACACACATCCTAAGCCTTTAACCATTGAAGCAGATACTAATCAATGACATAATTTAACAATCATGAATTCATATTTTTGGGGTGTTACAATTATAGATATGTGATATATGATATCAAATCAAATAAGTATATGTTAGAGAATAATATATTGGGCTGACTCACCATAAGAATGCTTCTTGGACTATATATTATGTAATAGTTACAACATTTCTTATAATGATAATTGTATGTATGATCCTTAGACTTGACAGCATCATTGTTCCAACATCATGAGTCATATGCTTTGACATAGTCAAACATCTTCCGTAAATGGTTGTACTATAAAGATTGATGTTGGGTATGCCACAATCTATGTAGTAGGTTGTGAGTGATCAAGATAGAATTTGTCCCTCCTATATAATCAGAGCGATATCTTAGATCTCTTGAACAAGTGAGACTAGCAATGTATGGTCATGCTCAAATAAGTTTATATGAGATATCATACTTATTTGTTTATCTTAGTCTACTTAGAAAATCAAGAAACAATAAATTGGGCAATACAAGTGTGACTATTTTATGACTTGTATTCAATCTAGATATTAAGGACAAAAGGATATACTGCATAATAATAATATCACAGAAGACCATGTCAAGCTACGACTTCCTGCAACTTGGGTACTAGTGATGCATTACTAGATGTCACTCGCTATTTGTAACACTACAATTGTTTTAATGTTACTGCCAACATTTCAAGATCCTATAGGGTCACACCCTTTGGTTGGGACAATCAAAATACAAACTAAAATTTAAGATTATTTTTAACATGTCACAAAAGTTAATTAGATTACGAAATGTTCTAATAATTAATTTAATTTGACAATGTTAAAATTGAACATATCTGTACATATTTGATGCGCACATGTAGAGAATTCAATTAAGTAATACTTTAATGTGATAAATCTCCTTTATCAAATTTTATTAAATAATATATTTAATAAATTTGATAAATAAAAATTTGTTTTGATTCTTGAAATAAACTAATATCTCCTAATGGAGAGGAGATTATTACGTTTTTGGAAAAAATCCTAATATTCCTCTAATGTTTAATTAAATGGTTTTCAATAAAAAGGAAGGTTAATCCCAATTTTAAGGTTATCCGAAATACCGTCTTTGACCGGTAGTAAGGTAGTTTCATTTTTCTCTCTGACAAAGTTTGGAGAATTTTTCTGATCATCACCGTCCAGGTGGATCACTTAGACGTTAGAATTTTTACGTTGTTGTTGTGGTTTGCAACATAGACAAAGGGGTCAACATCATAATAGTGTTGCTTTCAAGGTATATTTTTCGATCTTTCTCAAATATAGGTTCATTCCTTGTACATGGATCCCTGGTTGTGATTGTCGAAATTATGTTTCAGTTGTGCCAAGGGGTGTACCGATGTTCCAACAGTTTAATCGATAATCATGTTAGTTGTTTATGAAAGTTGAAACAAATTAAAATGTCATGTATAAAATTGTAGAAAATTAGAGGTCATGTATAATATTACAAATTGGACCAAAGTTTAAGTGTAATTTTGATATTTATCTTTTTAAATTTAATTATCAAAATATTCTTGTTTACATATATTAAACTACGCTAGTGTTAATCTCCACTGGGAGACATTTCTTGAACTTTAGCACCAATAGCAGCAACAAATCTAATTTTTTTTAGAGGTACAGGAAATGAATTGTAAACTTTTAAGGAGTTAAATTATTTTTATCATGTATTAATGTCATGAAATTTTCTTATGATATACAAGTGTATATAGTCGTTCAAAAGTAATATAGTAGTAAATACTAAAGTTACCGTCTCCGTAGAGACTAACTGTAAAACAATAATTGCAAAGTTAACAAGTTACAATTTGGGTAGTAAATAAAAATTTGATTGGATTCAAGTAAATAAGCAAGGTAATTTGAAAACAATAACACAAATTAATAGCCATGAAATAAAGAGCTAGAACAATTATTTCCCCCTAATATGAAACTACTGGTAGCAATGTTGTAGCAATACTTCGACAACGACAGTTTATTAATTCAGAATCAACAAGTTATAGGTTTCTCTCAAAGTCACTACATTCAATCTTTTAATCAATTTAACATATGTCTATGCCAAGTTAATAGCAATATTACAATTGCAAGCATCGTTCTTACAAGATTATGCACGATAACAATATATGTCTATATCATTACAAATTTAACATCAAGAAAATTAAACATGCACCATTCAAGTTTTATGTCCATCAATCACAACTTTTTCATATTTAAAAATTAACTCAATTACTCACTAATTTTGATAAAGTAATAGCATGCATTAAACATGAAAATCACTTGAATGAATAAACATTATATTTCATCAAGCATCTTTAGCAAAGTACCAACAATCTTATATTAAAGTTTTATAATTGTTCTATCTAATAACGTTTAGCACATAAACATCAAACTAAAAACAATCAAACAAAGTTCAACCATGATTCCAAACAGCTGGGAAACAAAATAGAAGGTAAAGAAAACGGCGAAGAGATGTTGAGCCGAATTTTGGGGGTTCTCTACAAATCGATCATCTCTTGTTCTTCCTTCTCCTCTCTTCTTTTTTGGCTTTCTTGCTCTGAAATTTTCTATTCTTTTTTTTGTATCCAACAACTGTTACCTAATTTAATAAAAAAATTATATTTATATGCCTTCCAAAAATAAGATAGACTAGGTCAACTCCCTTTTCTTTTCTATTTATGTCCTCTTGGAAATGTTTTGGGCCTTTACATTTTTGTCTAGCCTATTATTTATGGTTATTGTTTGATGCTATTATGATTAAGCCCAAAATCTTATGTGCCGCTCTTTAAATGTGAAGTTTCCAATTTTTTCTCGTCAGGTTCGATGTAGTGACATTGCTGCAACATTGGGGTTTCAGTTAGTGAAATTCAGCATATTCTTTTCTCCACATTTCTAACTTCTACTATCCACCTTCGAGGATAAAAATTCACATTTTCCATATCTAAATTCGCAGGAATACGTTATTAAAATAAAAGTTTCAAAAATTAGCTACTTAACATAATAATAAATAAAATAACTACTAAAACACTTTCAACTACTTGTAACTTGGATGAAATATAAGCTTAAATGTAATAAAATAAATTTATATCCTAAAGTTATCAATTAATATATGATTTCATCATTTTTAAAAGGACTAAATAGAATCGTTTTTATTTTAGGGGCCAAAGTTAAATTTTACCATACAATAATTCATAATATTATCAACTATACAAGGACAGGATAAATTTTTTTCTTTTTTCAAGGGTGGGGGGAAGCCCTACTCGTCCTCTTAAATCCACCCTTGATCAATAGGTGTTGAGGTTGGGCTTCTTTTCCAAATATATTTGACAAAATCTAATTTTGATAATTGGAATGTGATGGAATGTAACTATTCTAACCTCAGACCCATAAATGTTGAGGTCATTTTTTTTTCTCTTTAGAGATTTCTATCGAGATCTCATACAAATTATGTCTGACCTTAACGCCATCACCCATGGGTGTTGATGTCCTCATCAGATTTCTGATACCTTGTTCCTCAACTATAAATACACCTTAAACCTTTAATCCTTTCGATTGAATCCTAAACCTTTCCAATTGAAATGTTTTGTAACACCCTAAATTTTGGGCTAAAGGTTTTGAGTTTTATGGTTAGGGCCAGTGAGTAGGTTATGTCATTGTGTTTAGTTGCACGTTTAAGTGATAGAATAGGCTCGCTGGTCTGGTGGTTGGTAGTGTGTTAGTGTGCCTTTGGGTCTCAAGTCCAAGTCCTCAAAAGTGTTTTGAGGGACCATTTTTCTTTTGTTTTAAAGGTTATAATAGATAATTATTTTCTTTAATTAGTGTTATTATTATGATTTTTTTTCTTCTTTTCTTTTTTTTTGGACGTTCTCCTCTTTTCCTTTCTTTTGTTTTCCTTTTGTTCTTTCTTTTCTTTTTTGAAAATAGTGGTGTTGTGGTTTTCTAAGAGCTTCAATTTCTTAGTCATTGAGTCAGGTTCTGGACGTCTTTAATCGCAAATCAGGTGTGGGATTCAAACCTTATCTAATTTATTTGTGAATTATTATTTCAGCTTTTCTTGAGTGTGCTCTAACCTGTTGATTTTGGGTATTTAGTTGTTGAGGAAGTTTGGGGAACACTGCATATTCTGATATACTCTTGTTATTGCAAAGGTTGGGGACTAATTTGACAGCTAAAATGGTGATTTTAGCCTATTCCAAAATGGTTTTGCGACCACATGGGTGGCCACACGGGTGTATACCAGTTCACACGGCTGTGTGGAATTAAAATTAGGGTTTTTGGGTGGGATTCGGTGCCACACGACCGTGTTGTAGATTTCAGAAAATTAGTCGATTTTCACATGGTTTTGTTCCCTGGGCACGTGGGCATGTGTGTTTGGGAATTTTGAATCTTTAATGATTTTTGGTACCACACGGCCTAGCCACACTGGCATGTGTCCCCACACGGGCATGTGAGATCTCCAAATGGTCGTGTCTCCTCTGCTGTTTATATTTAGCACTTTTGGACAATGAGTTACACGGGCTACTCACACGGGCGTTTGTCCCCTCCACATAGGCGTGTGTGGCCTTCACATAGGTGTGTAGACCCCCACACGACTTGGGCACTTCCTATAATGCCCTGAATAATTTATTTCTGCTTTTGTGAATATCTTACACAAATGTGAAGCTGCTTCAGTGGTTAAGTGTTCTGGGTGTGTGTATGAGATCTTAGATTCAAGTCTTAGATTTGTTAATTTTGTAATTTCTTTATGCAAGCCTTACCCTTGGGGAGTGGGCTTTTATAAAATTATCTATTAATTCATACCAGAATGAGCTGCCTGGTTCGAGTGGTAAGGGAGTTGATATGTTGGAGGTCCCGTGTTTGAATCTCTGTATGAGCGACGGTATTTATTTTTGGCTTGGATGACTAGTAGAGTTTTAATTAAATTTAAATGCTGAAGTGGTTGAAATTGTGTAGTAGTGGGAAGTTGGGGAAATATCCAATTTAATTTTTTTTTGTTTTTCCCTCTTTCCAAAAATTCATGTGCACTTTTAATGTTCTTCTCCAAATTTTCCTCTTCCAAACTCTCACTTCTGATCACCTTTTTTTATTCTTGTTCGCTATTCTATCTTGCAAATCATTGCACTTTGGTACTGTAGGCAAGTCCTCTTGAAGTTTTGGAATTATGGGAATCGATATCCAGTTTGGTAATGTGTTGTTTTCTTCTTTAGGTGTTGCTCAAGGGGTTCAAAATGTGTTTTCTAGTGTGTAGTGTGTTCAGGCTATCATATCTATTCTGGTAAGTAATCGAATCTTCTTCCGAAGAGGTTTCTTGAGTATGTCGTTTGGGGGTTTTGGATGGTTTGGCTTTGATAATTGGATATGATCGGGTTTTTGGTGTTGTTCCTAAGTTTCAGGAGTCTCAGGATTAATTCACTACGAAAAACAAACCAAGTGTGTACCCGAAACGTAGAAAATGAGGTTTCGACAGAAGGCAAAAAACTGCACTGTCAATGCCACACGGGCGTGTGGTCTCCCGTGTGGATAGCAGTGTGCAAGACACCGTCGTGTGATCAACAAAGGCTTGGCCTTGCATAGGATACAGCAGTGTGGTGGCCGTGTGAGCCAAATGAGCTAGGCCAAGTTGGACGTATGGACCACAAAAGTATGTGGGCCCACATAGGTGTGTGGATTTTGGGCCAGGCCGTGTGGACCACACGGCCAAGGCCAATGTGGGCGCATGGGCCTACATAGGCATGTGGGCGCATGGGCCTACATAGGCATGTGGGCCCATGATTCAAAAATATTCTCTAAGGTCGCACGGGTCACTCTGATCGACTGTGGGACTACTGTAAGGGCGATAAGGGCTATTAAAACCTAATTCGTATGCTATGACATTCTTATAGATTGAACTGAGTAGAATACTGAATGTATGCCTGACTGTACTGCTATACATATATTTGTTATCTGTATATAAGCATGTTGAGCATGTGTGATCTGTTATATTTGGATCTGATTTCTACATCTGTTATTGGCGTTGGATTTGTATATGTGGAGGAAGTGTTTTGAATGGCGGTCATTGCTTATATTCTGCCAGCTTTGTTGCACCTTATCTGATAAGTGTCGTAATGGCACTATATGGTGTGTAAGGATGGGTAGGTGTTTTTAAACCCACATGGTGTCATGGGATGGTCGGAGTTGATGTGTAGAGGATGGGGGTAAGACTCTGATTATTTGATTTGAGTATTTGATTCTGTTGACCATATCTGAAAAGGGCTTGGGCCCGAATCTATATCTGATTGTATTCATGATAATCTGTATGTTTGCATGCTTAATTTTGTTGGGTTACACACTGAGTTTACAAAATCTCACATCTTTATGTCTGTTCTATTCAGGTAATCAATAGAGTTAGGCGGATCAGTACGGTAGAGACTCAGCGGAGACCACTCGACCCGAAACTACTTTACGTTATTAATTTACAGTTTTATTTATGATTTTGATTTCCATTTGAGAGTTTGTAATTTTGAGGTCTCTTTGGAGTTTATGGTTTTTAACTGTTGGTTTTTGGTTTATTGATGTTCTGCAAGATTTGATAAGATGTGTTAGGAATTCAACAGTTTTACACAAAAATGGGTTTTCCCAAAAATAACGAATCATGTTTCTAGAATAAAATGAATTTGTTTTAAAAAAAACTTCCGCTATGATAAGAGTTTTGACAAATGAATTAATTAAATAACATTTTTAGTATATTCATGAACGAACTCGTGGTATAAAAATTGAATGGTTTACCAAGTTGACACCATTTTCAAAACCTATTCCTTTTAACTCCACCAGATTCGGCCATAACGTTTAAGCCGGGTTTGGGGTACATTTAGTGGTATCAGAGTCAGGTTGCAAAACTCGGGCTATGAACTTTGGGTTCCAAAATTGTGATTTAAAAAGAATTTATTTTCAAATATTTTGGATAATTTGATAAAGTAGGTGGTACACCGAGTCTCCGGCACTGATCATGTAAGTATCTCTGTACTTAGATAAAATTGTTCTGAAATATTATAGATAGCACTTTCTAAAAACTGTATTGAAATAGTTAGGGACTGAAACCTCTAAAAACAATTTTGAACTTCTGGTAATTTATACATAAAACATTTACTGATGCATAAAATTTTATAATGTAGATAAATTTGAATTATACAATAAGCATTCGTGGAACTTGTGGATGAAGTATTCGTGGCTGTAGTATAGGCCGTAGGGAGCTCGAGCTGAGTCTTCCTCTCTGGGTAGTATGTCGAACTTAGATACGAACGAGACACTCGTTTCGCCTACTACTGAGACTTGGTCTCAAAGCCTTTCGACTGGGGATGGCGCACTGTCCCAAGCCATGCTGAGGATCTTGGAGAGGGTTGTTGGACCCCGTTCTGGAGCTGGGGGTCGAGAGTCAATAACTAAATGACTTTGGTCTAATGGTGCTGAGTTGTTTAAGAGTGTTACTGGAGTCGCCCCTAATGTGGCCGAGTATTAGTTAGAGGCCACTGAGAGGATCATAAATGATCTATACTATACTCCTGAGCAAAAACTGAAGGGTGCAATCTTTTTCTTTCGCGATGAGGCTTATTAGTGGTGGTTGACGTTTGAGGAGGGTACTCAGCTTGATCATCTAAACTAGGATTTCTTTAAAATCACCTTTCAGAGTAAGTACGTAGGGGCGAGCTATGTGAATGCTCGCAGCCGTGAGTTCATGAATCTCACACAATGTGATAGATCTGTGGCCAAGTATGAGGCCGAGTTTTTTAGGCTAAGCCGCTACACTCAAGGCTTGGTGGCGTCTGAGTATGAGAGATGCGTCCAGTTTGACGATGGCTTGAGGGATAACTTGAGGGTACTGATTGCTTCACATAAGGAGTGAGGGTTCACAGTTCTGGTTGAAAAGGCGAAGATCACCGAGGATGTTAAGCGCGTGGAGCGCCAGATTAGGGACTGATAGAAAGGTAAGAATATGAGGGATTCGGAGCCCTCTAGTTTTGTTCAAAGACATAAGAAAAAGGCCAGACCTGATGGGTCGGCTAGAGTGGGGGTTCCTGTTGCCCCTATCAAGATTTAGCCATGTGGAGATTATGGTTGGCGCCATCCGAACGAGTGTTGCAGGAGGATAGAGGCTTGTTTGATGTGTGGGTCTTTGAAGCACCATATTAGAGAGCGTCCACAATGGGTAGATCAGATACAAGCTTCAGGATCGAGTTCTATACATCCTCAGAGGGCAGTTCAGCAACCACCTAAGGGCTGTGGACCGACTAAGGGTGGTAATGGTATGGGCCTAGGGTAGAGAGCACCAGCCAGAGGTGCTAATCAAACAGAGGCGAGGTAGCTTTCATTGGTTTATGCTACATGATGCCGAGAGGATGGAGATGCTCCAGATGTTATCACCGGTACATTCTTAATTTTTGATGTACCTTATACTACTTTGATCTCCGCGTGTAGAACCTATATCTATCAAAGTAGTATAAGGAATAGATTAGGTGGTTGTGATCGGTAAGCGTCAAAATTATCTGTCCAATATGATCTTCGCGCTTGTGGCTGAGAAATTGGTTCGGAAAGGATGTGAGGTGTATTTGGCTTATGTTAGTGTTTCTACTTCTAAGGACTCTTCTGTTGGGGATTTAAGAACAGTGAGGTATTTTTCGGATGTCTTTCCTGAAGAGTTACCAGGTTTACCTCCGAATCAAGAAGTTGAGTTCGGAATTGAACTTCTACCGGGTACAAGTTCAGTGTCTATTACTCCATACTATATGGCATCGAAGGAGCTTACAAAGCTTAAGGCTTAACTGCAAGAGGTTCTGGATTATGGTTTCATTTGTCCTAGTGTGTCTTTGTGGGGAGAACCAGTTTTGTTTGTTAAGAAGAAGGATGGGACCATGAGGATGTTCATCAATTATCGGTAGTTGAATAAGTTGACTGTGAAGAATAAGTATCCACTTTTGAGGATAGATGACTTGTTTGACCAGTTTCAAGGGGTTCCAGTGTTTTCGAAGATTGATATTCATTCTGGCTATCATCAATTTAGAGCTAAGAAGGTAGATGTTCATAAGATTGCATTTAAGACTCGTTATGGACATTACGAGTTCCTAGTGATGCCTTTTGGTCTGACCAATGCTCCAATGGCATTCATGGATTTGATGAATCGAGTGTTTCAGCCATATCTGGATTAGTTCGTCATGGTCTTTATCGACGACATTTTGATTTACTCTAAGACCGAAGTGGAACATGATGAGCATCTTAGAGTAGTGCTTTAGATTCTCCGTGAGAAACAACTCTACGCTAAGTTGAGCAAATGTGAATTCTAGTTACATGAGGTGACTTTTCTGGGGCACGTGGTTTCTGCTGAGGGAATTCGAGTTGATTCGAGGAAGATTGAGGCTGTGCTTGATTGGAAACAGCTTAAGAACATATCTTGGATTCGTAGTTTTCTGGGTTTGGTGGGGTATTATCGGTGTTTTGTTGAGGGGTTCTCTTTTATTGCAACGTCTTTGACTAAGCTTCTACATAAGGGTGTTTCTTTTTTTTTTGGGCTGATGCGCAGCAACCGAGCTTTAAGAAGCTTAAGTCTGTTTTGACTCAGGCTCCTATTTTGATACAGCCTGAATCCGGTAAAGAGTTTGTGGTCTACATTGATAAATCAGATGTCAGTTCGGGATGTGTATTGATGCAAGATGGGAAAGTTCTGGCTTATGTGTCCCGTTATCTGACACATGATCTCGAGTTGGCTACGGTTATTTTTGCATTGAAAATCTGGAGGCACTATCTTAATTTCACTGAGCTCGGTCCAATATAATGATGTACGACATTTACAACTGTACAAAGCCTTGTAAGGTGACATTTTGAAACTCGATTGATAGCTATTACTATACGCAAATTCAATCAGAGGTAAGTATCATTCCCACGTACCTTTGAGCTCGAGAATGCAACATCTCAACATATCCTCAAGTATCTGAATGATTCATTCAGACTGACCATCTGTTTGCGGATGGAAAGGAGTGCTGAAATGTAATTTCGTACCTAGAACATCTTGTAGTTTCTTCCAAAACCACGATGTAAATCTCGGATCTCTATCCGAAACTATAGAAATAGGTACACCGTGTAATCTCACAATCTAAGAAACATATAATTCAGCTAGCTTATCAAGCAAATAAACTGTGCGAACTGGAATAAAATGAGCTGATTTAGTCAATCTATTCACAATGACCCAGATTTCATCTTTCTTGCTCGGTGTCAACGGTGAACCGGATACAAAATCCATTGTGCATCTATCCCATTTCCACTTATGTATCACGATCGACTGAAGCAATCCAGAAGGTACCTGATGCTCGGCTTTTACTTGGTGACAGACTAAACATCTCGAAACAAAGTTAGAAATGTCTCGTTTCATGCCATGCCACCATTAAAGTTGTTTCAGATCATTATACATTTTTGTACTACCCGGGTGAATAGATTATCGACTGCTATGAGCTTCGTTCAAAATCATCTGAATCAAATCTGAATTGCTCAAAACACATATTCAGTTTCTGAACCTCAGACAACCTCAGCATCGACTTGAAGCTCTGAATAAAAATTCGAATCACATTGGACCCGTTTTGCTAGCAAATCATTATCAACTTTCTGAGCATCACAAATTTGTTGAATAAATAACGGTCTTGCTTTTAATTCAGTTATTATTGAACCATCATCAGACATAGACATATGCGCATTCATTGCACGCAAAGCAAACAGTGATTTTTAGCTTAGAGCATCAGCAACAACATTAGCCTTTCCCGGATGGTAGTCAATCACAAGCTCATAGTCTTTTAACAACTCTAACCATCGACGTTGTCTCAAATTCAGATCTTTCTAAGTCATCAAATATTTCAGGCTCTTGTGATCAAAATAAACATAGCATTTCTCACCGAACAGATAATGACGCATATCTTCAATGCAAATACAATAGCTACCAATTCTAAATCGTGTGTAGAATAGTTCTTTTCATGCGGCTTTAACTGTCTCGAGGCATAAGCTACAACTTTGCCTTCCTGTTTCAAAACACATCCCAAACCATTTAAAGATGCATTGCTATAAATAACAAATTCTTTACCCGATTCTGGCTGAATTAGCGTTGGAGCTTCGGTCAAAAGGGCTTTCAACTGATCAAAACTTTTCTGGCATTTTTCTGACCACTAGAACTTAACATCTTTCTGTAATAGCTTCGTCATCGGGGTTGCAATCATAGAAAAACCTTTCACGAACCGTCTATAATAACCAGTAAGTCCTAGAAAACTTTAGACTTCAGAAATGTTTCTTGGAGGTTTCCAATCATGTATAGCTAAAATTTTGCTCGGATAAACCCTAATACCTGATGCTGATACAATATGTCTCAGAAAACTGACTTCTCGTAACCAGAACTCACATTTACTGAACTTCGCATACAACTATTTATCTCGCAAATTCTGCAACACAAGTCTCAGATGTTTGGCATGCTCAATTTCATCACGAGAATAGATCAAAATGTCATCTATGAACACAACCACAAATTGATCCAGATACTATCTGAAGATCCGGTTCATCAAATCAATGAAAACAGCAGGTGCATTAGTGAGTCCGAAAGGCATAACCAAAAACTCATAGTGTTCATACCTCGTTGGAAAAGCAGTCTTTGGCACATTGGAGTCTTTAACTCGCAACTGATAGTAGTTTGATCTCAAATCTATCTTTGAAAACACTGTAGCCCATTTCAGTTGATCAAACAGATCGCCAATCCGAGCCAACAGATATTTATTCTTTATAGTCACCTTATTGAACTGTCTATAGTCGATACACATTCTCATAATTTCATCTTTCTTTTTCACAAATAAAACTGGTACACCCCAAGGAGAGAAACTCGGTTGCGCAAAACCTCTATCTGTTCACTCTTGCAACTAAGCATTCAATTCTTTTAATTAAGTAGGCGTCATTCAATACAGAGCTATCAATATCAGATTCGTTCCTGAAACTAACTCAATACTAAACTCTACTTCTCGGATAGGTGGCAAACCCGACAATTCTTCAAGAAACACATCCAGATACTCGCACACAATTGGTACAAATTCAATCTTTCTTTCGGCCACTTTACTATCAAGCACATATGCAAAGTAAGCTTCACAACCCTTTCTCACATACTTTTGAGCTAACATCGAAGATATTACTACCGGTAAACCATTCAGATCATTAGATCCAATCTGAATAATCTCATCATTCTGGCACCGTAAATCAATAGTCCTTCTTTTGCAATTTACGATAGCATCATGCAAAGTCAACCAGTCCATACCCAGAATTGTATCAAACTCGTCAAATGGAAACAACATCAAATTGGCTGGAAAACACGAATTTCGAATCATCAAAGGACAATTCTAACGCACTTTATCAACCATAACATACTGGCCCAAGGGGTTCGATACTCTAATCACAAACTCAATAGACTCAATAGGCAAAGTTTTATTGAACACTAAGGTTTCACACACATAAGAATGAATCGAACCAGGATCAATCAATGCAATTACACTAGTATTAAAGAGTGAATGTACCAGTAATAACATTTGGGGATGAAGCTTCCTCACGAGCACGTATGGCATAAGCTTTGGCAGCTGAACAAGCCTCAGATCGAACTACTGTGTCTTTAGTTCCTCTCTAACTGCTACTCACATTACCCATATTTCTGGGCGGTCTACCTCAAGCTAACATGTTACTCGGTCTCGTATTCTGTACTAGATATTGTTCAGCTAACTCATGGCATTCACGAACGAAGTGATCCATCAATCCACATTTAAAACAGACCCGATCAAGCAATCTACAACTGTCAGGATGTCTTTTACCACAATGTTTACACTTGGGTTGATTTGATCTAATATTACCAACACTAGCTACTAAAATAGCTTTCGAGCTCATAGGTGGTCTATCTCGATCATGTCTAGTATAACCCTCAGTAGCCTTTGAACGGCTAGAATCATCCCTGAATCTCTTTGATGCTGACTGAAATGTTTTACCTGTTGATCTCTTACGCAAATCTCTAGCTTTAAAGTCAGCTTTTCTTTTCTCTTTCCTGAGCTCTTCGGCTTTGCACGCTCGCTCAACCAGTACTATGAACTCTTTTATTTCAAGTATGCCACCTAGCAGTTTAATGTCTTCATTCAGCCCGTCTTCAATTCTTTTACACATTATGGCCTCGGTCAAAACATACTCTTGGCATATCGGCAGAGTCTCACAAATTTTCATTCATTGTAACGCCCTGAATTTGGGCCTAGAAGGAATGGGCCTTGAGCAGGGGAACAGTGAGAAGGATTGACATAAGTAGTTAGTTGTACAAGAAATGACACAAATGAATGCCTGCTTCAGTGGCTAAGTGTCCTAAGAAGTGTCGGAGAAGTCCTGGGTTCAAATCTAGGCTCTAGAAAAATTTTAGTTTTTCCTCTTCAGTGAATCTGGACACTAGCACATAGGTCTTATAATTAATTATGGACGATTTTTATCATAAAAGAAGCCTGCGGTGTGGTTGCAAGGTAGCGTGTAGAGTAACCTTGAAGTCTGAGGTTCGAGTGTTGGCGCAGCATAAAAGAAGTATTTATTTTGCTACATGGGATGGCTAGTATTTGAGTTAGATGGGGACTCTAAGTTTGAATAGGTCTTGAGGAATTTGAATGGGTTGTTGAAGGAGTAAATCAAGGAAGGGGTTGAAAAGGAAATCAGGGAGTGGATTATGGAGTGATTTATGGAGGAAAAATAGGAAATTTGGAGGGAGAGGAGAGTGTTGTGCCGAATTTGGTCTTTAGGCATTGGGGGAAATCAGTTTTGTGCATTTTTTTTAGGAACAGTATTCATTAAGGGTCATTTGGGGGTCTCTCGGTTTTCTTTTTTCTGATGTTTCAATCATTTTTCTCCTCATTTTTGGTTTTTACCTTTTGCATTGAGGTTCTTTCTACTCTTTGTTTTCTGAAGCTGAATAACTGCAATTGTTCTGTTCGGGTACCTTTTCGGTTTTGGTTTGTTACGTTTTTCCTTTCTCCTCTTATCATTTTGTGCTTAGGCCGATTACTTTAGTGCTTTTGGGCTCGGTTTTGGCAAACATTCCTTGACTTCTTTTTCTACTTTTTTCCTCTTCTTCTCTTGGTCGATTCTTGGCTTCTCTCTCTCTTTGTTTCTTTCGATTTTTAGGCAATCTTTCTTTCTCTCTTCTATTGTCAATTCTCTTCTCTCTCTTTCAACACTGGCTGAATACTCCCTATCCACTACTCTTAATTCAGTGATACTGGCCGAATTCTTCATACCCCCTTTGTGGTTGTTTTGACTGGGTAAATGTTCTTTAATCTAGCCGCGCAGTACCTTTACCCTGTCTCTCTCTATATCGGTTGTTATTGCCTTCTTTTGACAACTTCTTCTCTTTGCCGATTTTGATAGGGGAACGATTGTCCCATCTGGTACCTCGATTTAAGGGTATACTTTTGGGTGTGCCATTGTAGGTCAAATATCTCTTTCAGCTTTTCGTAGTACCACGTTTCGGTAAGTTGATTTGCACTTGGTTCAAGTTACTTGAGCATATGGTAATGTTTAATAGGTCCGTTTGAACGCAGATATTTATCAAGGGGCTGTT